>NC_084474.1:8554896-8857926 GCF_027409185.1 Cynocephalus volans
TAAAAATCAGCAGAGGGAACATTTAGAACATAAAAAACCGAAAGCAGGTTACTCATCAGCTATATAGATGCCAAAGGCAAAGGATCTTCTATGGGTACTGATAAAAACCAGTAAGCCTAGAAATTTATACCAAACAAACCATCATTTAAGTGTGAGGGCAAAACAGGGATATTTACAAACAAACAATGGCAAAGACATTTTACCACCCTTAGGCACTAAATTACACAGCCATACACCCAAGCAAGAAGGAAGGTAATCCAAAAGAAAGGTGCGGGAGAAAAGAAACCCTGAAAAGCACAGGTATGGATAAATACATTTGCTACACACTCTGTGAAAGGTACAATAATTAATGTTAAAAAGTAAACCTAAAAAAAAAAAAAAAAAAACACCCAAAAAACAAAAAGAAATCTAAGCAATTTTAAGATAGAAGAAGTGGGTGCTTGATGAATACCTTAAACAGGAGGTTAAATCACTCTTAGTATCTGCAGGAAGAGACAGAATAATGCAGATCTGCAGCTTGTTTAGAGAAAAAAAAAAAGCTTGTGTAAAATTCAAATGTAACCATTAAAGGAACAGAAATGCATTCTATAACTTAGCAACACTGTGTGGCTAAGACCTGTGCAGAGTGCCAACCCCAGTCTGAATAATGGCTCTTTCATCTACTAATTTGATGAGGCAGGGAGGGCAAGTTTCTGGACCTTTCTGTGCCTCCATTACCTCATTTTTAAAATGGGAATTGTATTAGTGCTCATCTCATAGGTTTAATGTGAGATGAAATGATTAATGCCTGTGAAATTCTCCTCACCATGCTGTCTCCTCAAGAAGCTCCTCATGCATTTCTCCAGTTCATTGATTCTCTCTTTGGATGTGCCTGCCCTGCTATAACCCACCCATTGGGTCTTATGTTTCAATGGCTATGCTTTTCATTTCAGAGAGTCAAAGTTTGTTCTTTTTAAAAATCTGCTCGTATATTCTGATATTGAGTTCTTTTCTTTAAGGGTTGTTTAACTTCATCTTTATAACCACTTTGAACATTTATCTTATTTTCTCATTGATATTGATAAGTAGCTTGGGTCCCAGCAATGCTAATCCCCCTATTCGTAGTGTTTGCTGATTCCAGTGGATTGTTTTCCTTATGTCTTTGTAATTTTTGAATGCAAACTCATCTTAAATGGGGTGGGGGGGAGCATATTTTTCTGTGAGGATTCCCAGAGGTATCACTAACATGGGACCAGGTTTTCTACTAACTTCTTAAATTAGAGTTTCACAGGCAATGTAGTCATTGAGAATTTGCATTCCAACCAATGTTAAGCCTGAGGTTTAGATTTATATCTGAGAATTTTCTTCCACATATTGTCTAGCAGAGACAGGCTGCTTTGTTGTCTTCCTGGGCCAGTGGCTGAAAATTTTTAGTCCCTCTTGGGGTTGCAGCTTAATGAAATGGTTTTAATCCCAATATTCCACTTTTCTCAAGGCACTGACCTTACTGTATAGTTTTTCTTTGGGCACTGTTGAGCTAGGGCTGGGTGTGGAGCTCACAGACCCCTCAAGACTGTTGTCCAGATTGGGTCACAAACCCTTCACACACAGGTCTATGAGCTAGGTAACCAGCAAAAAGGTCCTTGGAGCTATAGATTGGAAGGCATGGCCATGCACAGTGGATACCTGAGGCAGTAAATGCCAGGACAGTGGCAGTGCTGTGCATACACACTAACTCCACCCACATACAACTTGCTTACAAAGAATGTACCGCACCACCCCCAACCAGACCCAAGACCAGGGGGCCTGATTAAATTATTCTGTTTTCCCAACAGGCATTAAAACCAAATTCCTAGCACTGACAGGTCGGCAGCACCACATCCCCACCAGTGCAGCAGCAGCAGCAGCTCCTGGCCCACTGCTCTGACCTCAGTTCCTTCTCTGCTTCTAGGTGCAAGCCACTGACCTGACCTTCTCTCTTCTGTGCTTCATCAAGCATCTTCTCAAGAATCTCTATATGTTTGTGAGAGGGCTTTTCTGCTCAGTGATAGAACCATCATGCCATCATTTAAGTTTTATTAATCAAGATAATATTATAAATGCTTACATTAATTTTAATGTAATTTTTGTAATGTATTTTTATGAATTTTCTCATGATTCTTAATGTTGTCATCCTACACAACTTTTTCTAATAGCACTCAATATGGTTTAAATTTCTGCATTCCATGAGGGACTCTTGCTAAGAGAAGTTAATTTAAAGTTTTGTCAGAAGAACTTCACTGTCATCAATACCTCTGTCACTGATTTGGTCTGAACTTTTTAATTACCTTCAGAAACAACAGCAAAAAAAGGTCTGCTGTGCCAAATAACTCTGGCTGTTTGGACCTGTAGTTCTACAGTTAGAGTTTCAGAGGAAAGGGTTTTGACTCAGTGCATTTGTGCTGTAATTTGGAAACAATGCCACAAGTGGAAGAGAGGACAGAGACAATGGGAAGGGATGATGAACAATTATAACGACGGTCACATGATTGTATCCAGATTGTGAAATATGCTGGCACTCTAGAGGATTAATATAGGTAACAATGGTGATTAATACCCTATGTACTACATCTGGAAACATATGAAGCTCTCCACCACTGTAATTTAAATGTGTAACTTGGTGTGCCAATCATGTGGGTCCAACATGTCTATCAATTTAGTTGTTGAGTGATCTTAATGAGGTTTGACATTTGGAATTTATGCTATGTTTCCATAGCATAAATTTAATAGAATTACATAGAGTTTTTATAATCATGTTTATCCAGCTTCAAATATTCTTCACACAAAAAACAAATATTCTAAATGTAATAAAAAAAAGTCATCCTAATTTAACAACTTTTGATAAGTGGCCATGTATTGTTTAAATCATGTTTGTGTACTAGGGACATCACCATTTTTCAAATGAGTCTGTATATTTTGGGTGGAGACTATGTGGTAGACAACATCATTGCCCTGGTTCTTTACCACAATGAGTCCATATCCTTTGCCTTCCACTTTCACAGTTTTTCCCACTAAAGGTGGAAAATTCTTCCAACTCCATGAGACTTGCTTTGTCAAAACGGATGTTGTCAGAAGTAACATGAGCAGAAGCTTGAAATGAACCTGATACGTTCTGCCCTGGACATAGAATGACTTGCCCCATGGGTCCCACGGTTCCATGGAGGATGAAGACACACAGAGAGCTTTTCAGACCAACTCATGACATCTGTGGACCCTTGGGTCAGGATAAGTAATTATTATCTTAAGATATAAAGTTATGCACTGGTTTGCTAGTCAACATTATTGTGACAATAGTTAAAATAGAAAAGAAATATGACTAACGATTTTGTTTTTGATGGTTGATTGAATTTATGTACCTAACATATATATTTTTTTGATTTTCAACAACAAAAGTTGAGTTTTTGTGAAATCTTTTTTAGTAGTCAATTAATATAGGACAGAGCACTGAAGCTATTATACCCTAAAATTAGACAGACCAGATAATATTTAATTTAAAAGCCACTGTAAATCTTGAAATAGTTGAGTAGAAATTTATTCCAGCAATGGTAGATTAAATAATTCAGACCTACCCTCTTACTAAAGACAATAACAAATGCTACATGAGGTTCACAGACAAAAACTTATTAAATGCTTCTTAAAGTTTTCTCAAAGCTAACAATCAAGTGAGAAATTATGAGGCCAAAATCTATGGGAAGGAGAGATCCCTTAGTTTTAAGACCAGCATTCAGAACAGCTTTTGCAGTGAGGGCATTTGCTAATCCGAAAGAAAGAGATGAAACTTCTTAATAAATGGGTTTCCACAAGGATGAAAAAGAAAATCCATGCCTTGTATCATATGCATAAAATCACTTGCGTATAGATGAAAGATTTAAATGGGACAGTACAAAATTTAAAATTAATATGGGAGACTATCTTTATAATCCAGCAGAAATGACCAAGAGACTTTAAGAATTACTGAACAAAACAGGGAAGCCAAATGATAAGTAAAGGCAGGAAAAAATGCTGCAGCATCTAGTTAGTGACCAGGGAAATGCACAGGGAAGCCACACTAGGGCACTACTACACAGCCACTAGACTGTCTAAAATTAAAATGTCTGACAATACTAATGCTCTATAAGGATAATTGTATGGAGTAAAGAACTATCACATATTCCATATTGGAAAACAAATTCTTCATTATTTAATAAGCTTAAGATACCCAAAACCTATGGCCCAACAATTTCAATCTTGGGAATATGTCAGAGAAAAATTAATTCTATTTTTTTTGTGTGTATGTGACCGGTAAAGGGATCACAACCCTTGGCTCAGTGTGGTTTGCACCACGCTCAGCCAGTAAGTACACCAGCCATCCCTATATAGGATCTGAACCCGTGGCCTCAGCACTCCCAGTGCCGCACTCTCCCAAGTGAGCCACAGGGCCGGCCGGAGAAAAACTAATTCTATTTTAGTTATGTATTGCTGCATAAAATATGTCGCCAAAAGTAAATGCTTCAAACAACACATATTGACTATCTCACACAATTTCTTATGGGCAGGAATCTGGAAGAAATTTAGCTGCATTGTACTGGTTTAGGATTTCCTATGAGATTATAGTCCAGCTTTCAGGCCAGGGCTACAGGGATTTGGAGGCTCCACTGGAAATTCTGCTTCCAAATCCATTCACACATTTATTGGTGGGGACCTTAGTTCTTCAGTGACTATTGGTTGGAGGCCTTGGTTTCCTACCACATGGGCCTCCCTATAGGCTTGCTTACTTCAGTGCAGCTGGCTTCCCCCAGAGCCAGAAATCTGAGAGAGAAAGAGAGAGAGAGAGAAGAGGGGGAAAGGGACAGAGGTGCAGAGAGAGATAGACAGGCAGACAGAGGCAGTGCAGGAGTGAGCAGCCAAGACAGAGCCACAGACTTTTATAACCTAATCTTTGAAGTGCCATGTATCACTTGTGCCACCTGGTCCTAGCCACACAGACCAAGCCCAGTAGAAGGTGAGAAGGGATTACAGCCCACTCAGGAGGTGAAGACCAAGAGGCAGGAATAGTGAAGATCATTGGAGACTAATGAGCCCCAGGCAACACATATGTGGATCTTCCTGAACCACATTGCTTATCATAGCCCCAAACTGGAAAGAGCCCAGATATTCATCAATGTTGGGAGGATAAATAATCTTTGGTGTCTTCATAAATTTGGATATTGTATATCAATGAGGATTGTGGAATATACTATAAAACAAATGAACCTCACAGGGCCTGGTATTCCAAAGCCTTGCAGTTTCAAATATTGACCTTGCAAAGGACAGGAAATTTTCCACAGGCTATTGAGTCTCTGTTGCAACATAAGAATCATAAGACAGCAAGGCTGCTGGTTCTAAGACAGACAAGTTACTAATTGAAATGTAAAGTTACTAATTAGCTGCTGGAGGGAAAAAGAATGTTTGCTAAATCAAGCCTTTGTTAGTGGATCACTTAATTGTCTAACAGAATGACATCTGACCTGTTTTTACTGAATGTTACCAGCTTCTATTGTTAAACTTGTTAAATGGTACATAGCAAAATCCCACCTGTGTCTCTTCCTGTAACTTCTTGGTCTGGAGAATAAATGCAGGAAGAGAACCCCAATTCTTGATTCATTTCCCAAATGGAAGGATGCCTCACACTTGAGGGTCCTGGCATATTAACCCCTTTCTGGGGCTTCTCACCACTCAGAAGAGATGCGCTTTGAGTAATCTTTGGCGGCTCTGTCACTATCCATGGTAGGCAAAGCAACAAGGATAAATGAACTATAGCAACAACATGGAGTTAATTCTTAACTGATACAATGTAGGAATAGGACATAGAATAAAATACAATAGAATCTGACAAAAGTATTATTATAGTTTTATTGCTATTATATAAGCCCTTAAACAGGCAAAAGTAACTGAATTTTTAAAATATACATACACTGGAGAGAAAATTATGAAGAAAAAACTAAGAGTTAATTATGAGAGAAGTCAAGATAGAAGTTATATCTAGCGTAGTGGGGGAAATTGTTTGAAAAGAATGCAGGAAGTTTTCTGGAGCACTGGTAATGTTTGTTTCATAACCTGGGTGATGGGTCCACTGAGTGTTTCCTACATAATTACTCATTATGCTCTATATTTATATTTTTGCATTTGTATCTGTGTGTTATAGTCATGTTGAAATGTTTAGGGCTGAGCCTGTGGCGCACTAGGGAGAGTGCGGCGCTGGGAGCGCCACAACGCTCCCGCTGCGGGTTTGGATCCTATATGGGAATGGCCGGTGCACTCACTGGCTGAGTATAGTCACGAAAAAGACAAAAAAAATAAAAAATAAAAATAAAAATAAAAATTACGTAAAGTTTAACTAACTTCTTAAATAAAAATCCATTTCATAAGTATTGCCACATTCTTAGATCTGATTTAAGTGATTGTTTAGAAACAAGCTCCTTAAATATTAGAATATAAATATAAAATGTCTAGTTAAATGCAAATGTCTCATTGTCAAAAATTGCCCCTGTTCTATTCCAATGTTCCTTCTGTTCAAGGGCATTGTCAAATATTTCTGAAATATTACACAGACGTCTCAGAGTTGCCTTATACAATGTTGAGGTTCAGAAATTATCAGAACAGAAAAGAAGAGCAGGAGTAAACAGAGGAGAGAATGGAAGACAAAAGGGAAGAATCGGACAGAGGGGGTCAAAGATAGGTAGATGACAAGACAGTAGAGGCTCTGTTGTCGAGTTGGAGAAATCCAGGAATTACCTGCCAGTTCAGTTAATGTTGGTTACCCAAAGACATAATCCAAGCTTCCAAAAAAATGCTTTATCTTTCATATTGGTTAAACAAACTGGTCTAAATTGATTACTAACTAAAAAACAAGCTCTCAGTTTGTATTTTATCTATTGGGAGAAGACATGAAAATATATGGTAAAGACCTTGTCAAATTATAAGCTTCTATCCAAACATTAGTTATTATGATGGTCTAATATCTTTAGTAACGTATTCTGAATAAACAAATTCCAGGTCGTTTGAAAACACTTTTATAATAATTTTCAAAAATCTAAGATTATCATTCACACATGTTGCTTAGCCCTACACTGTTATTATAGATAATGCCACTGTACAGACACTTCATGGGGCAGAAGTCAGCAATGGCAGCAGTGGACACTCTCCGAGTTCAAAGGTGACCTTTGTGTTTCATCAGATCCAGAGACGTGGAGGTCAGGGTCTGCCAGAGCCACTCTCCTGCTCTGTTCTCCCTACATGCCTTCCCCAGGCTTATGGTCACTGTGCAGCTAACACAGCACCAACCCTGGACCACCAGGCTTCCTGGAAAAAGCAATGTGCTTCTCCGAAACCTTGGAATGGCTCTTTTTTGTGTCATTTTAATAGTGCTTGGAAGAGCCACATGTATTCAGATCTAAAATAAGCATTTGGCAGTTATGATTTTGGAGGTTATGACCAGAACTGTCATGTAGGGCATGCTGTGCGTTCATCTCAGGGCTCTGCACTACTTGGCCCTCCCCATTTCCCTTGCCAGCTCTGAAAGGGACCAATTTCTTTATAGTCTGTTCTTTGTGGGTAAATACACAAAATTCTTGGATATTACTTTAAACATAATCTATAGCATATATTGAATAAAAAAATGTAAGTAATAGTCCTAGGAATGAAATAACTAAAACAAAACATGGCCCTTTGCCCCTCTGCATGGCTTGTTGACCTGTTTTTGCACAGAATTTCTTCTGAAGTGAAGTAATGCTCTGTAACACCAGTGCTTGCATTGTGTTTGGCAATTTATATGCTGGCATACCTGTTCTCTGTGGCTTTTAAAGTTTGTTTCTGCATCATTTTTTTCCCCTTGAATTCTAAATTGAGCATAAAAAAAATGTTAGTCTAAAGGCAACAGATTTTATACTGCTCTTTACATCCCCCTGACCCCTACATTTTTAGCTTTCTGAAAAATATCAATATGTATTCCATTTGCCAGCTCTCTTTTTCTTGTTTCCACGAGCTTTAGCACGGATTTCTCTCTCCTCCAAGAAGCTATCCTAAAATCCCAATCCCTCACCAACCTGATGAATGAGAAAAAACAGACATATATTTTGAAACAGATTTTTATGCCATCATTAATTTTTCTCACTTTGCACGGTTTTCACTTGTAATTTCTATCTCCTGCTTAAAAAGAACTTTATCTGAGGCAGAGTAGTGGCTGCTATCCAGCCTCACATCCACAGATCAAGCTGAAGATTCTTGGCAAAATATTCTTTTCAGTATATGAATGATCCATTTCAGATCGTAGGAGGAATAACACTTGCATAACTGAAACTTGGCTTTTTCTATAACCTAGACCTAGCAGCAGGTGGGCACAGCAAAGAACTGTGTTCTCCATGAAAATATTGATTTATATGAAAATGCTCCAATCATTAAAATGCAGATGGAGCACTATTATCATTCATCACATTAGATTAAAATATAGCAAAAGTCACCTTTACCTTTTCTGGAAGTTATGACCTACAGGGACACTTCACATAATTATTGCATTGTTTCTGTCTAAATCACTGAGAATTGTGACATATTTTGGAAATTATTAGACCCAGAGTGAACTATTGAAGTTCTAAAAGACTGTTGGTATTTGGCTTCTATAAAATCTGCACATTCATTTTCTAGAAAAGAGAAGAATGAGACTGCTCCCATACTACATTTCCTCTTCCTTACTTTTCTTAGTTTTCAGGTGTGTTGGAAGGTTAATATTGGTAATATTGGTTAATAAAGGCAGGCAAAAGCATATATAAGAACTAGAAAATGGAGCCAGGCAATTGAGCTGGATCAAGCAGACGTCAGGGGCTGTGCACACCTCTGAGCATAAGCCCAGAGCTCTCTGCTTTCCCACCGATAAGATTCCGAAAACAGAAATGACCATTTGTGGATGTACCGTCATGGCACTGTGAATGTCATGGCAGCCTGCCCAATGGGAGGCAGGGTGAGCTTTAAACCCTGGGGAAATCCAATGGAAAAGACTGAAGGACATTAAGAGATGTAACTAGGCAGCTGTGTTGGAAGTTCTGTCCCTAGCCACCGTCGGAGGCTGGGAGACAGGGCCTAGACTTCTTAATGACCACATTTCAAAGGAATGACTCCCAGGTGCAGAAGAAAGATGTTCCAGGCTTGTAGAAGATAAGTACACATCTCAAAAGGACAGAGAAAGGATTTGCGATTGCAAGTTTTCTTAAGTGAATGCTCTGAGAAAGGAGAAGACAGGAGCATCAGGCTTTGGCTGGAACAAACAACAAATTATTTTGGCAGCCTTGAGCTTTCCAGCTTAGAGGAGGTGAGTGCTCCCACAGACACAGCCTTGGCTGCTAGGGCTGGTCAAGTTTCTTAGTGCAGGGACTGGAAGGAGTCTTCCTGCTGAGACTTTCTGTAGTTCTCAAAGGCAAGGACGAAGCCTGAATGAGGAACCACTTTAAGACTGAGACAGCCAAGAGGAGATTAAGTCAGAGACTCCAGCTCTCTGTAATCCTGCGCCATATGCCAGAAAGCTGGCACCGACAAAAGGGAGATCTTCAAGGAGATGTGGTGAGACCCACGTGCAGACTGCACTGAAGCAAGCTGACGTTCTGTTCTGAGCGCCCAGCCCTGGACACCTGGGAGGCGCGAGACACCGCCTTACTAGGGGAGAGAGGCAGGCAGCGGGCGACTGCGCGGAGCATCCTAGTGGTCACAGCTGGGTTCAACACCCCCCTGCCTGGTGGCCGAGGGGACTGCACCGCACACAGCATCCTCCAGCTGAAGGCGCTTCCCACAGTCTCCTGCGTCTAGTCCTGCGTGCGGCTGCAATGCCCTCACAGAGGCCGACATGTGGAATTTTTCTGTTTTCCTCTACTTGCGTTGCTTCTGTTTGGGTGTGAGTGTTTAATATTTGTTTTTGTACCAGCTTTCGCTTTCATTTTTATATTTTACATTCGCTGGAGGTTCTTGCAACATGAGCTCCATTCTGTCTTTAAGCAGCTTACTTTAGATTGGTTTTGTTTCCCAGAATTTTACCAACTCTGCCAAAAACGTGCATATTGGGAAGGTAAGTGAAGGGGTCTGGTGTCCTTCTGGTATTGCAATCTTTAGAGTCACCTTGCATCAGTCTCCAGTATACGACTCCTCTTCTCCTTGAACCATTGAAAACTGTCCATATGTGACTATTATCAACTTTCAATGCCTCACACTATGTAGCTCCTGGAAATGAGACAACAGATTCCTTAAAGGCAAGTGTCCACTTTTGACATCGCAGGACTATGTAAATATGTATTCTTTATTAAGTTTAGCATGCCTAAATCAAAATTCTCTCCTAAAATATAATGGATAATTCCTACATGGTAAATCATTTAAGTAATAACCTGATAAACTCATTTCACTCTATAATTTCTGAAAGTCTTGTCAAACTTCATGAAAATTGCAAATAGACTTTTATTAATTAAAATGTTAGTCATATTATCTAATTTGTAAAAGTACTGGCCAGCGACCACATTATTTTTAAAGTCATCCTCTTTACTGTGCATGTCTAAAGTCTTACAGATGAGCATAGCATTTGATCTAGCAATTCAGTTTCTGTAAATATATCACTAGAAAAGAGTGAAGTGTGATGTAAGCAAAGATGTTCAAGTCGTTCATTATTATATTAGTAAAAACTTGGAAGCAGTACAAATATCTAAGGGAGATGAATAGTGATTATTTTTGTAAATTGCAAAAAAAAAAAAAAAAAAAAAAAGAACACTATTTCTCCTCTCCTAAAACTTACAGAATAGTGGAAAGGAAGGCAGTAAACAGGAACGCATGACTTTGAATACATCCAGGATTTTTAGAATCCTGTGTTAGGTGAGCTAGTATAGACTGGAAGTCAGAAAAGACTTCTATAGAAGTAATGCGTCAGGTGAGACCTGACGGGTGCTGGGACAGGGAGGAGCAGAGAGGACAGGAAAGTGGAACATTTGTGAACTGGAGGAAACAGCACCCAGAGAAACTGTGGAGGTAATTTATTCAGAACACTCTGGCTTTGTTACATTAAGTTTGCTAAAAACAAATAGACCAAACAAAAACGGAACAAAACAATAGGAAAAAAATTGTAACTGTTTTTTCCTCCTCTCATGCTCTATTTATTTTTATTTTTTCAAATGTGGTAATATAAACGTAATATAAAATTTAGCACCTTGTCCATTTTTAAGTGCACTGCTTGGTGGTGTTAAGTACATTCACTGCTGTACCACCATTGCCACCGTCCATCTCCAGAACAATTTCATCTTCTGAAACTAAAACTCTGTACCCATTAAACACTGGCTCTCCATTCCCTATTCCTCCCAGCCCCTGACAACTATCTTCCTACTTTTTGTCTGTATGGATCTTACTATACTAGGTCCTTCATGTAAGTGGAATCGTACAGTATTTGTCCTTTTATGTCTGGCTTATTTCACTTCAAGGTCATCTATTTCTAGCATATGACAGGATTTCCTTGCTTCTTGAAGATGATTAATATTGTAAATACGTTGTTCTTATATACCACATGTTGGTCATCCATTCATCCATTGATGAATTCTGGATTGCTTCCATCTTTTGGCTGTTATGAATAATGCTGCAATGAACATAAAATGTCCTAATATCTTTTGGAGTCCCTGCTTTCAGTTTTCTGGAAACGAACTTTCTGGATCATATGATAAGTCTATTTTTAATTTTTTGAGTTAACTGTCAGACTGTTTTTATAGCAGCTGCAACATCTTACATTCCACATTCCCATTAGAGTGCACAAAGTTTCAGATTTCTCCATATTCTTGCCAACTATTGCTATTTTCTGGGGTTTTTGTTTTTTTTAAAACCTTACTAATGAGTGTGAAATGGTATCTCATTGTGGTTTTGGTTTGTATTTCCTTAAAGATTAGTGATGTTGAACATCTTTTCATATGTTTATTATTCATGAGCTATTTGTATCTCTTCTTTGGATAAATGTCCATTCAAATCCTTTGCAGATTTTTTTACTAGGTTGACCTCCTGTTGTTGAGTTGTAGGAGTTCTTTGTATATTCTGGATATTTTCCCCTAATCACATATATTTCCAAATATTTTCCCTTGGTTCATGGGTTACCTTTTTATTCTATTGATAGTGTCCTTTGAGGTACAAAAGTTTTTAATTTTATGTAGTCCAATTTTATCTTCTTTTCTATTGTTCCATATCCAAGAAATCATTGCCAAAACCAATGTCAGGAAGTTTTTCTCCTATGTTTTCTTGTAAGAATTTTATTGTGTTACCTCTAATGTTTAGGTCTTTGATACACATCGAATTAATTTTTGTAAATGGTGTAAGCTGAGAGTCTAACTTCATTCTTTTGCAGGTAAATATCCAGTTTTCCCAACAACATTTGTTGAAAAGACTGTTCTTTCCAAAATGAACGGTCTTGGCACCTTCTAACTCTGTTTTAGATGAAGTTAAGGACAGTCTGTGCTAACCAGAACTTAGACAATAAGTGCGTGACTTACATGTTTTGTCTTTCCATTTCATATAACTTTCCAAAGTCAGCAGACCAACACACTCTGTTTTGTAGAGACCCAGATCTTTTCTACCCTGCTTGTCTTTTATCCTTGGCACTTAGTTTTAACTCCCTGTTAGAGGCCAAATTGTAGGCACTTTTTCATGGCTCAAAAAAGGGGCCAGAAGCCATGCAAGAGGCATGTCTTCTGCCTCACGGTGTCACATGTGGTTTGCACTTGCCTTCCATGTGCTCTGCAGCCATTAACCAGCCAGCATTTTATCACAGTGAAAATACTGAATGGATTTTGGTGGCCAGCCAGGGGTGTCCATTGTAGTAATCCTCTCCTGCGACCAGGCAGCAGTTCATCTCCTTTCTGCCACACTAGGGTCAACTCATGACTGCAAAGGAGATGACCACAATCTCAACCAGTTATAGTATTTGACTGAAGTCTAAAATTCCTAGCTAATGTTCCACCTCTCCAAGGTGTCTCATGATCTAGTGACCTATAAATGAAAAAGCAACTTGTCTGGACCCACAGAAGCAAAACACAATGGCAAATCATCATAGCCAAGGAGAAGCTCATTTGGAAGAGGAAAGAATAGGAAACAAAGCAATGATTGGTCTAAAACTGTCATTAGATCCTGCAGGGTAGCAATTGCAAAGGCTCCTTGCACCAGCAGTGGAAGCAGGTGGCAGCCCTGAAGAAAAGGGAAAACCAGCAAGGAAGGTTGAAGGATTTATTTTTGGACTTTCTATTCTGGTCCATGGGTCTACATCCCTCTCTTTACTCAAATACCACAATTGTCTTGATTCTCTAGTTGTACTGTAAATTTTGAAATCAGTTTAAATTCTCCTATTTCGTTCTTTTTAAAGATGGCTTTGGCGAGTCTAGGTCCCTTGCATTTGTATGTAAATTTTAGGGTTAGCTTATCAATTTCTACCAAATTCATTGTGATTTTCAAAAATTTGATTCTTTTTCAAAGTTTCAGAAAAATAAGTTGGTTTTCTGGAATTCTGCAAATGTGACCAAAGAGTTCCCCCACCTTGGGGACAGATATAATTATAAACTCATAGAATTTTTAATTTGGGGGCAGGTAGAATTTCCAGCAATAGCAGTTTTTGTTTTGTTTTGTATTTTAGTTTTTTTGGTGGCTGGCCAGCAGAGGGATCTGAACCCTTGACCTTGGTGTTGGAATACCGTGCTCTAACCAACTGAGCTAACCAGCCAGCCCTGGCAGTTTTTCCTTTTTCTTCTTCTTTTTTTTAATTCAAAATATTTTAATACTTACCTGTATGTATTTGTGGGTTACGGTGTGTTCTTTCAATACATGAATATACTACACAATGAATGTTCGGAAATTTTGATAGAGATTGTTTTGAATATATGGGTCAATTTGGAGAGAGTTGCCATCTTACTAGAATCAAGTTATCTAATTTATGACTTTCAAATGTCCTTCTATTTATTTAGATCTTCCTTAATTTATCTTAGGAATATTGTACAGTTTTAAGTGTTCTATTACTGCATTTCTTTTAAAACTTTTTTCTTAAGTATTTTACTCTTCTTCATGCTTTTGTGAATAGAATTGTTTCCTAAAATTTATTTTCTGATTGTTCATTAAAATATAACTGATTTTTGTATATTGATTTTGCATTGTGTACCCTTGTTAAACTTATTAGTTAATACTTTTATATAGAAATTATTTAGGACTTTCTACGTATTAAATCATATTTTCTCAAAATCAGATAGTTTTACCTCTTCTTTTCCAAACTATTTGCCTTTAATTTCATTTCTGTGCTTTATTCCTCTGGTCAAAACCTCCAAATCAAAGTTGAATAGAAATGGCGACACTGGCTGTTTTTGCCTGGTTACCAATCTTAGGTGGGAAAGAATTGTGTCACCATTAATTGTGATCTCAGCCATAAGTTCTTCATAAAAGCCATTTATCTACTTGAAGAAGTTATCTTATATTTCTATTTGTTGTGAATTTTCATCATGAACAATCAGTGTCTGGTTTGTCAAATGCTTTCTCTGTGACTATTGAGATCATCACTTGGTTTTTGTCCCTTATTCTATCAATATGGTTTTATAGCAATTTTGCATTTCTGTAATAAATATCACTGGTTGTGTTATATAATATCTTAATATGTTGCAGAATTTGAGTTGCTAGTAAGTTCACAGAAATTTTGCATCAATGTTCATGAAGAATGTTGGTTATAGTTTTCTTTCTTGTGATGTCATTGTGTGGCTTGAGTATCAGGGTAATTCTGGCCCCATGAAATGAGGTGGAAGTGTTATTTCTCTGTTTTCTGGAAGAGTTTACGAAATACTAGTATTTATTTTTAACATCTTTGATAGTATTTACATTGAAGTCATCTGAACCTGGGCTTTCCTTTCTGAGAAGATTTTTAACTACTAATTACTCACATTACTCAGATTTTCAATGTATTCTTAAGTCAGTTTCAGTAATTTATGTCTTTCTAGGAATATGTCCATTTCTTAAAATTAAATTGTGTAACTTATTGGCAAAAAGTTGTTCATCATTCCCTGCTACTCTTTATTTCTCTGAAGGCAATAGTTATGTTTTTTCTTCCTTCCAGATTTTAGTAATTTGTGCCTGCTTCAGTTTTTTTGTTTGCTTGTTATTGGTATTTTTTTTTGGGGGGGGTCAATTTTATTGCTTTATACTGTGATCTCTTTTACTTGCATCTTTCTGTTTGCTTTGAGTTTAATTTGCTCTCTTTATGTCTAGTTTATTAAGGTGAAGTTTGTATTTTTGATTAGAAAAAGTTTTACTTTCATAATACAAATGACTAAAATCATAAAAATTTTCTGTAATCTCTGCTTCTACTGTATTTCATAAATTAATATGTTGTATTTAGCATGCATGTTAAGTTATGCTTATTATTTCTCTCAGGACTCTAAGACTGTTCATTTTTCTGTATTCTTTTTCCTTTCTGTCCTTCGGATTGTACAGTTTTTCTTGAAATAACTTCAAGGTCACTGTTATTTTTCGTCTGTCACCTCAAATCTGGTACTGAACATATCTAGTGAATTTTTCTTTACACTCGTTTTTTTCCCCTAGAATTTTAATTTGGTTCTATTTACAGTTGAGACCCTTTGTTTGAGATATTTTTATCACATTTTACTCAAATTTTTTCATAACAGCTATATAAAGTATACTTCACATGCCATAAAGTTCACTCTAAAAACTGTGAAATTCAACAGTTTTTAATATATTGAGTTGTGCAATCAGCACTGCTATATAATTTTAGAAGATTTATGTCACTACAATATTAATCTTACACTGATTAAAAGAAATCCGTCCATTCAAACCACTAATCTATTTTCTTCAGTTATGTATTTTTCCTTTCTGGACATTTCATGTGCGAGTGTGCCTTTGGTGTCATATCTAAGAAACCATTATTGCCTAATCCAAGTTTATGAAAACTCACATGTATGTTTTCTTCTACAAGTTTTACAGGTTTAGCTCTTATATATTTAGGTCTTTGATTCATTTTAAGTTAATTTTTGTATGCAGTGTGAGGTAGAAAGACAAGTTCACTCTACCTGGCATACTGGTTTAAAATCAGTTCACCATAGATTTGTGGGTTTGTATCTGGACTTTAAATTCCATTCCATTGATTTGCATGTCTATCTTTATCCCATTACCACCAAAGTAGCTTAATATTAAGTTTTTAAATTAGAAAGTATGAATAGTTTTTAAATCAGAAAGTGTCTCCAAAGAGACTTTGTTCTCTTTGAGATTGTTTGGCTGTTCTAGGTCCCTTTCACTTCCATATGAATTTTAGGATCAGCTTTCCAATTTTTGTAAAAGTGCATCTGAAAGGTTAACAGGGAGTTTATTCAATTTGTAGAAAAATGTGGGGATTATTGCCATTTTACCAATTTTAAGTTTCCCAACCAATGAATAGGAGATGTCTTTCCACTTACTTAGGCCCTCTTTAATTACTTTCAGTGATGTTTTGTGGTTATCAGTGTATAAGACTGTCACTTTGTGGATTACATTTATTACATTATTAATATTTAATTATTTTACTGCTCTTGTAAGTAGAATTGTTTTTGTAATTTAATTTTTTTGCATTGGTCTTTGCAAGTGTAGAGAAACAAAACTGATTTCGTATTTGGTATATTGTTCTTGTACCTTACAATTTAATTAGCTCTAATTTTTGTTGTTATTGATTTCTTAGGATTTTTTAAATATGCAATTGTCCATAGAGAGAAAGTGTTAGTACTTGCTTTTCTATATGAATGGCTTTTATTTCTTTTTCTTGCTTTATTTCTCAGACTAGAACCTTTGGTACAATGTGAATATGAAAAGTAAGAGTGAATGTGCTTGTTTTCTTCTTGATCTTGGGAGGGATATTATAATTTACTATACATTAAGTGTGATGGTACCTATAGGTTTTTAACAGATGCCTTTATCATGTAAAGACCTTTCTTTTTCTGCATGTGCTTATTATAAATTGACTTTGGAGTTTTGTCATATATGTTTTATGTATTTATAAATCATCTGCTTTTTCATCCTTTATTCTGCTAATATAGTGTATTGCATTGATTGATTTTCATATGTTGAGCTTATCGTGCATTCCTGGAATAAATCCCACTTTTGTATGTTGTTAAATCAGCTTTTCAAGTATTTCTTCAAAATATTTACATCTATATTTATAAAGGGGGTTGGTCTGTAGTTTTCTTTTCATTTGATATTATTTTCTGGCTTTGATATATAGGTACTATTGGCCTCCCAGAATTCATTGTGAAGTGTTTTCTTCTCTTCTATATGTTTGAAACTTTTTTGAAAGATTGGTGTTAATTCTTTAAACATTTGATCAAATTGAACAGTGAAGACCTCTGTTTCTGTGCTTTGTTTTTATACTTTTTTTGCTTATTAATTCTTTTTGCCTGTTACAGGTGCATTCTTCTCCAGTTAGTTTTTATTTTTCTAGGATGTAATTTAATGTCATTTAGTCTTTCTTTTATGTTAGCATAAATTGTTCCTTGTATTTTCTTACAATCTTTTATATTTCTGTCAGGCTAGTAGAGATATTCTTCTCTCATTCATGATTTTAATAATTTGAATCTTCTTATTTTTTTCTTAGTAAGTCTAGCCAGAGGTTTGTTTTTTGTTCACTCTCTCAAAGAAAATATTTTGGTTTAAATGACATTCTTTTAGCTGTTTACTTGATTTTTAATCTAACATTTATCATTTCATTTCTTCGATTTGCTTTGAGAATAGTTTGCTCTTCTTTTTCTAGTTTTAAGGTGGAAGTTTAGGTTATTAATTTAAGACTTTTCTACTTTTAAGTATATATGTTTACAGCCATAAAATTTCCCCTGAACACTGCTTTAGCTTCATCCCGTAAGTTTGATATAATGCTTTTGTTCTAATTTACCTCAAAATATTTTCTAACTTCACTTGGGCTTTCATCTTTGACTCCTTGGTTGTTTAGAGTGGGCTGATGAATTACTGGATATTTGTAAATCTCTTAAATTTCTTTTTGTTATTTCTTTCTAATTTTATTTCATTTTGATCAGACAAGATACTTTGTATGGTTTCAGTCCTTATTAAATTTACTGATACTTGTTTTGTGGCTGAGCATACAGTTTTTTCTGGAATATATTTTATGTGTACTTAAGAAAAATGTGAATTTTGCTTTTGATAAGTGTTTGGTGGATTGTTTAATAGATGTTGTTTTAATCTACTTGATGTACCGTTTTTGAGGTCTTCTATTTCCTTGTTTATCTTTTGCATCATTTTCTATTTATTACTGGAAATGAAATATTAAAGTTACCAAATATTATTGCTGAATTATAAATTTGTCCCTTTAAATATGTCAGTTTTTGATTCATGTATCTGGGGCTGTGGTATTAGGTGCATGTATGTTTATATTTGTTATATCTTCTTAATGGATTGACTCTATAATAGTTGCAAAATAATTTTCATTATCTTTAGTAATAATTTCTGTCATAAAGTATATTTTTATATAATTAGTATAGACTTACTAGCTCTCTTGTGTTTAATGTTTGCATGCTATGTCTTTTCCCTCATCTTATTTGTACTCTACTTGTGTACCTATATAAAGTGTGTCTCTTTAGACAGTCCACTGTTGGGTAACATATTTTATCCCTTCTGCCAATATCTTACTTTTAATTGGCACGTTTAAATCATTTATATATAATGCATTTTTGATAACATAAGATTTATGTCTGTCATATTGCTATTTCTTTTCTCTATGTCTTGTGTCATTTTGCTTATTACGTTTTTTCATTACTGCCTTCTTTTGTGTGTAAGGCAAATATTTCCTGGGATGACGTCAGCAAAGTGGTGTAATAGACAGCTTCAAGCTCCTATTCCCCTACAGGAACTTTGAAAAACAAGCAGCGACTTTTAGAATCAATTTTTTTTCAGAACCTGAAACATGGTTAAATGTTTACAGAAGCCAAACACATGTTGTATCAAAAAAAGACATCTTAAAAATAAAAGTAAAGCTTTGTGGCACTATTACTTGCTCTTGCCATACAACCTCCCTAGCTCAGTGGAATCTTTGAAGACAGCAGTGTGCCTCTTCAGTGTGCGACCCTGGTCTCTCATGCTGGACAATAGACAACTTCATAGAGACAAAAAGTAAATTAGTGGTTTCTAGGAACTGGAGGAAAGTAAGTAATGAGAAGTGACTGTAAGGGCTAAGGAGTTTCTTTTTGAGGTGAAGAAATGTTCTGGATTAGACAGTAGTCATAATTGCACAAATTTGTTTATATGTATGTGTGTGTGTGTGTGTATACCACATTATTCATATCCGGTCATCCATCAGTGAAAATTTAGGTTGGCTCCAACTCTTGGCTGTTGTAAATAGAGTTGCAATAAACATGGGAGTGCAAGTACCCCTTCAACATGATGATTTCCATTCCTTTGGGTATATACAATGCAGTGGGATTGCTAGATCATATGGCAGTTCTATCTGTAGTTGTTTGAGAAATCTCCAAACTGTTTTTCATAATGGCTGCACTAATTTATAGTTCCACCAACAGTATAGGAGAGTTCCCCTTTCTCCACATTCTCACCAGTGTTTGTTATTCTCTGTCTTTTTGATAATAGGCAGTCTAACTAGGGTGAGATGATACCTCAATGTGATTTTGATTTGCATTTCCCTGATTCTGGGTGATGGTGAGCATTTTTTTCGTGTCTGTTGATCATTTGTATATCTTCCTTTGGGAAATGCTCATTTAGTTTCTCTGCCCATTTTTAAAATCATGTTGTTTTTTGTTTGTTTGTTTGTTTACAGTTAACTTGTTTGAATTTCTTGTATATTGCAGATATCAATCCCTTGTCGGATGCATGGTTTCTAAACATATTATCCCATCCTGTGGGTTGTCTTTTCATTCCGTTAATAGGTTTTTTTGTTTATTTGTTTGTTTTCTGTGCAGAAACTTTTTAGTTTGATACAATCCTATTTGTTTATTTTTTTCTTTCGTTGTTTGTGTTTTGGGGATCTTATTCAAGTCTTTACCCAGTCCTACTTCCTGAAGTGTTTCTCCTGTGTTTTCTTTTAGAAGTTTTATAGTCAAATCACTTTGAGTTGATTTGGACACATGGTGAGAGATAGAGGTCTATTTTTATTTTTCTACCCATGGATGTCCAGTTTCCCAGCACCATTTATTGAAGAGGCAGTCTTTTCTCCACTGGTGCCTTTGTCAAAGATCAATTAGCTCTAAATCTGTGGGTTGATTTGGGGGATCTCTATTCTGTTTTTTTGTCTATGTGTCTTATTTTATGTCAGTACCATGCTCTTTGATTACTATGGCTTTGTAGTATAATTTGAGATCAGGTAGTGTAATGCCTCTGGCTTTATTATTATTTTTTAAAAATCAGGATTGCATCAGCTATTCAGGATATTTTGTTTTTCCATATGGATGTTAGGATTGTTTTTTTTCTGTTTCTGTGGAAAATGTTACTTGTATTTTGGTGGGGATTGCATTGAATCTGTAGATTGCCTCGGGTAGTATGGACATTTTCACAATGTTGATTCTTCCAATACAAGAGAATAGAATGTCTTTCCATCTTTTTGTATCCTTTTTAATTTTCTTCAACAGTAATTTGTACTTTTCATTGTAGATATGTTTTACCTCCTTGTCTAAATTTATTCTTAGGTATTTTATTTTTTGGTGACTATTGTAAACAGGCTTGCTTTCTTCATTTCTTTCTCTGCTAGTTCATTGATGGAGTATAAAAACACTACTGGTTTATGCCTGTTGATTTTGTAACCTGCAAGTTTATTGAAATCATTTGTCAGCTCTAATAGTTTTTTGGTAGAGCCTTTAGGTTTCTCTCTAGAAAGGATCATGTCATTTGCAAACAGAGACAGTTTGACTGTCTTTTTGAATCTGGATGCCCTTTATTTCTTTCTCTTGCCTAATTGTTCTGGTTAGTACTTCCAATGCTATGTTAAATAGGAATGATGAGAGTGGACATCCTTGTCTTCTTCCCGTTCTTAAGGGAAAGGCTTTCAGCTTTTCTCCATTCAGGATTATATTGGTGCTGTGTTTCTTATATATGGCTTTTATTGTTTTGAGATTTCCATTATATACCTAATTTGCAGAGAGTCTTTGTCATGAAGGGATGCTGAATTTTTTTCAAATGCTTTTTCAGCATCTATTGTGATAATCATATGGTTTTTGTGCTTGATTTTGTTGATGTGATGCATCACATTTACTGACTTGCATATGTTGAACCATCCTTGCATCTTGAGATAAATCCCACTTGATTGCAGTTTATAATCTTTTTGATGTTGCTGTATTCTGCTTGCTAATATTTTGTTGAGGATTTTTGCATCTATATTCATTAGAGAAATTGCCCTGTAGTTTTCTTTCATTGTTGTCGTATCTGTCTGGTTTTGGTATCAGGGTGATGCCGGCCTCATAGAATGAGTTTGGGAGAATGGCCTCTGTTTCAATTTTTTGGAATAGTTTGAAGAGAATTTGTATTATTTCCTCTTTACAGGTTTGGTAAAATGCAGTAGTAAAAACATCTGGTCCTGGGCTTTTCTTTGTTGGGGAAGTGCTGATTACTTCTTCAACCTGACTGCTTGTCTGTTCAGGTTTTCTGTGTCTTCTTTGTTCAGTCTTGGTAGTTTGTATGTGTCCACAAATTTATTCATTTCTTCCAGGTTTTCAAATTTGTTGGTGTATAGTCATTTATAATAGTCTTTAATGATTATTTGTATTTCTGTGGTATTGGTTGTAATGTTTCTTCCTTCATTTCTGATTTTTGTTATTTGAGTCTTCTCTCTTCTTTTTTCAGTTAGCCAAGATGTTCATTTGTCTATTTTATCTTCTCAAAAAATGAACTTTTTATTTCTTTGATCTTTTGTATCATTTTGTTGGGTCTCTACTTGATTTAGTTCTACTCTGATCTTAATTATTCCCATCTACTAATTCTGAGATTGGATTATTCTTGCTTAATTTTTTTCAGCAGTTTCTTTCTTTGCCTTTTATTTTTTGTCTCTGGTGCTCATTAGTTTTTTGATATGGCACAGTGTAGTTTCCCTCTTTCTTATTTGCATGTCTGCCCTACCACTGGTGGTGTTTTTTTCTTTCTCATGCATTCGTGATTATTGTTTTGGGGTTTTCAGATACAGGACTTCCTTGAGGATTTCTTTCAGAGATGGACATATGGTAGTAAACTCCCACAACTTTTCTTTCTTGGGGAAATATACTATTTTTCCTTCATTTCAGAATTATAGCCTTGCCAGGTATAGTATTCTTGCTGGCAGTTTTTTCTTATAGAACCTTGAATAAACCATCCCATTCCCTTCTGGCCTGTAGGGTTTCTACTGAGAAATCTGCTGTTAGTCTGATGGAGACTCTCGTATAGGTGACTTGATGCTTTTTTCTTGCTGTCTTTAGTATCCTTTTTTTGTCTTTGACTTTTGACAGTGAGACTACCATAGGTCTCAGAGAAGACCTTTTTGCATTGAATCTATTTGGAGACCTTTAAGCCTTTTGGATCTGGAAGTTCACATCTCTACTAATAGCTGGGAAGTTTTCCATTAATATTTCATCAGAAAAGTTTTAAATGCCTTTTCTATTCTCCTCCCCTTCCAGAACACCCATGATTTGGATGCTTATGTGCTTAAGGTGGTCTGCTAGTTCTCTTAGGTTTTCTTCATTTTTTAAACTTTTTCTTTCTTTCTTTCTTTTTTTTTTTTTTTTTTTTTTTGGTTTGTTTGGGTTATTGCTAAAAGACTGTCTTCAAGATCAGAAATTCTTTCTTTCACTTGCTCTACCTGTTGCTTAAGCACTCAGTTGCAGTTTTTATTTTGTTGAATGAATCTCTCAGTTCCAGGAGTTCTGTTACATTCCTTTTTTACTGTATTTATCACTTTGTAAGTTTCCATCTTTATGCCCTGGACTTATTTCTCATTTCATTCTGATACTTCCTGTATCTTGTGAGTTTCCTTAAGTTTTTTAGTCAGAATTCCCTTTTAGCCATATCAAAGATTTCCTGTTGGGTGGGGTCTGGTATTTGAGAATTATAGTGTTCCTTTGGTGGTGTCATATTTTCTTGTTTTTTCATATTTCTAGTATTCCTATGTTGATGCCTAGTCTTCTTGTTGCTTCTTCTATTACTCTGGGGTAGCTTTTGAGGAGAGAGACTCCCTTCTATAGATTTGTTGTATATTGCCCTTGTGTGTGCTGTTTCAGTTTTGGTTCTGGATAGGCTCAGTATTTCTGGGGGATGACTGAAGCTATGTCTGTGGCTGGAGCCACATGCATGACTGGGCACATGAGGTGGATGAAGGCTGTGTGGACAGCTGGGGAGCTGGGGCAACATAGGTGGCTGGATAGCTGGGCCTAAATGTGCAAGTGGGGCCAAAGGGGTGGCTGTGGTGTCCATATAGGTAGCTATTTGTCTGGGGTTGCAAGGTGGTCAGGGCATCTGGAACTACATAGACAGCTTGATGGTTGGACTCATGTGAGTGAGTGAGGTCATGCAGGTGGCCAGAAGACAGGGTCCACATGGGAGGGTGGGGCTTCACGGGTGGCTGGGCAGTTGGGGTCATGTGGGCAGATGGTGCTGTGTGGACAGCAGGTAGGTGGCTGGGATCACATGGACTGCTAGGGCAGTGCAGGCAGCTGGAAGGCTGGAGCCATGCAGCTACCTGCATTATTTGCATGGTGGGGTGCATTGTGCAGGATGAGCTCCTGTGCATGGAGAAGAGCCACGGCTCTGGGACTAGGCAATGGTACAGGCCACGGCAGCAGTTGAGGCCTGCTGAGGCAGAGTAAGGAGGGTGTCACTGCTTGAAAGTGCTCACAGCTGAGCATATTCTTTCCATCCAAACGGAGAATTCCTCCTGGATGATCCTGGTTTGGGAGATGTGGAGGCAGCTGATGCCATGTGCCTCTCTCTCCTCTGCACCACCCTGCTTGGTTTTCCTGCTCCACAGGGTCCACATCAGGCTCCCGCTGACCTCCCCAATCTCCCACCGATGCTCTCCCCTGTACTTGGCTGTCCTCTGCTTGCTGTGGTCCCTTTCTGTGGGAGGATGGTGCATTGAGCACATCCAGTTCACCATCTTGCCCCGCCTCCCACTCTACCTAGATCTTTGATTGACTTTTTTCTGTCAGGTCATTATTATTCCCAGAACACTAGAAAGAGAGAACATTGGACACTCTATAACACTGTTGCTGGAATGGGATGAGCTAGAAAAATCAGTATCCCTTGAGACTTGTGCCTAGTGTCTGAAGCGAGGGCAGTCTTGTGAACGATTTTTCTCTTAACTTGTACGGTCTGTACTAATTTTGGGAAGTTAATGTCAGAATGAATTAACATTGCAGGACACCCATTTATTGTCAAAGAATTTGTGTCAGAATTACTTCAGAAAAGTCACTAAACAAGCAAGAAGATGAAGAAGAAAAGGAGGCAGAGAAGGAGGAGGACCAGTACTCTCTAGAAACCAGACAATGCCATCCCCCCCAGGACTGGTTTTTGTATTCTTTCTTCCTCTTCCTCCTCCTCTGCTTCCTTTTCTTCTTTATCTTCTTGCTTGTTCGGTTACTTTTCTGAAATAGTTCTCTAAAGTCTGCAGTCTTTTTTGTGTGCAATCACTGAATTCTCTGCTTGGTTAACTCACATAGTGATCAGCCAATAATCGGTCCCAAAACACCTGGAACCAACCCAAATTCTTCTTTTTTTTTTTTTTCCTTACCAAAGAGTGTTGTGTGTGTGTTGAGGTGCCTGTTCAACACATGGAAAGCTGACACCTCTGCCTTATTATTCACTTCCCTCTTATGCAGAACCTCCAGGTCAGCTGGATGTGAGAACATAGGGTGTTCTCTCAGAGATTCCGACTGTGCGCACAGCACTGGGCATGCACACTGCCCTGTGTGTGCACATATCTTTCTAGGTTTCCAGGAGTAGTCTCTTTTCAAAGCTCCTATGGACTGCTCATTGCCAGGCTTTTCCTTATCAGCTTTTAGTCTATTACTTGCCTCTTAATTTGTACTGTTACTCACAGCCTCAGGCACCCATAAAGTTAATCAATCGCCTATAATTGCTTTCAACAATTGCCCCTGAGGAAAAAGACATTTAACACAAAATGTCTCCAAATCTGGCATGCTCCAAATCAGATCAAATACAAACAGCCTTTCAAGGGGACTCTTTCTAGGGATGATTTGATAGGTCAAATGTAACAATTCTTCAGAAATGAGGCTTTGAAAGATTTCCAACCTTGCTTCATCTCTCTACTACTGCCAGGCTGCTGGTTTATACTGTGATTGCAGATTGTTATTTTCAAGGCTACTTGGATTTGGAAAGTGTGGGATTGGACTGGGGTACCTTAACATCTACAATGTTTGCTATTCTTACTGAGATTCTGCAGTTCATTTTTAAATTAACTCCTCCAGATTGCTGCAAGCATTCGGTTAATTTCTAGAGCTCCAAAAATGTTTGTTGTTACATTTTTGACAATTTTCTTATTGCTTTTTTTGGAGGAGAGAATTTTAGGAGGTCTTTACTCTGCTGTTTTCACTTATATCCTACCATTTGAACAATTTTATTATAGAAATTTTAAAGTCTTTGTTTTGGAAATCCAATCTCTAGTCCCACTCAGTGACAGTTTTAATGTTTATGTTTTTTATTCCTGGATACGGGCCATATTTACCTCTTTTGGGGGGGTATGTTTCATAATATTTTGCTTCAAACTGGAAATTTATATATTGTATTGTGGCAAATCTTAGTTTTGATTTTTTTTCCTTGAGTGTTGATTCTTCTGTGTTTTTTGTTTTAAGTTTTGTTGTTGTTATTTGTCCATTTATTAAGAGTTTTGTTTGTTCTCTTTTCGTTTGTTAGTAACTTACTTGGACTTAATCTGAGAAATCTCCCTGCCCAGTGGTGTGCAGCCCCTGATATCTCATCCCTTTTTCTGCACAGCTTATTGGTAGGTAAATCAATAATTAGAAAGTGGTTGGGGGCCGAGCCCGTGGCACACTCGGGAGAGTGTGGCGCTGGGAGCGCAGCGACACTCCCGCCGCGGGTTCGGATCCTATATAGGACTGGCCGGTGCACTCACTGGCTGAGTGCCAGTCACGAAAAAGACACCCCCCCCCCCAAAAAAAAAGAAAGTGGTTGGGTACAGAGGGCTCTAGCCGGTGAGGTTTCTGCTTGCTGTTGATAGGTTTGTGTGCAGCTTGGGGAGCACATTCAATGTTCTGGATGGTTTCAAGGCTGCCCCAGGTTTTCCTTTCTGCCAGTTTCTTCTGGGGCTTCCTTTAATTGATTACAGTCTTCCAAATAGGTGTGAGTGTGTTGAGTTCTTGCCAACACAATTCTCTCCTTCCAAATAAATATCTAACCTCCCAGTCAGCAAAAGGGACGTGTGGAAGCCACAGCAATTTCTTCTACAGCTTTCTATGAGGGTAGGCTCTTTCTATTCACTTCCTATCAAGACCACTGTTATCAACGACAATGACAGTGGGTATGAGTTTATCCTCTCTGTCCCAAATCAAGTTAATCCCTCTGTCAGCAGAGCTACTGGTTTTCACGGCCAGTGTCTCTTGTTTACACCACTGAGGTTGGCAGGGGGGAGGGGGCCAGTGGTGGGAGCAGTACCACATCAGGACACAGTGGTTCACACTGTTCTCACTCAAATTTCAGTACTCTATGATGAATAAATGTTTCTCTACTTCTTCTTATCTTTGGTCAATTTCTGGAGTCCTGAAAAGGTAAAGTTGTTTTAGAGATTTTAGAGGTTTCATTTTGTTTTGTTTTGTTTTGTGGGGAATGAGGATTTCTTACCTCTTTATCCCATCATTGGTGGCAGTGCCTTCCACCACTTCCCCCGTCCTAGTCTGGTTAATTTGTAAATGTTCTTCATTACCTTTGTCCCTGAATTGCTTTCCTGATACCATCAGTCTAGGTTAGATGTTCTTTCTTTCTGTTTCCATGGTATCCTGTGTGCTTCTTTGTTTAGACCTCATCACAAAAAATGATGGTTTTGCCATGACAAGTATGCTACTTACCTCAGTTTGATTCAACACATTGTATACATGTACTGAAATACAACAACTCTGTACCCTACAAATATGTATAATCAATATATTTCAATAGAAGCATAAGTAACAACAAATAAAAAATAAATAAGTTTAAATAAGTTTATATTGAGTCCTTATGGACATATTTGTCTCTAACACTGACTATAAACTCCTGTGGGCAGGAACTGTATCAGCGTACTTCAAAAAGTTCATGGAAATATTTATATTGTCTTTTAATTCTATTTTTCCACAAACTTTTGGAAGTACCCATGTGTTTGTTTCTCTCTGTGCCTCCAGTATGAAGCACAGTGCCTGGCATTCAGTAAGCAGACTACAAATGTTTATGCAATTGATGTTAGTATTAGTATAATGGGAAAAAAAAATTGTATTTGTATAATGTAGACTGTAAACTCTTGTTAGCAAAACCAATTTTCATTCCTTTTTAAGTCTTTTTTCACAAAAGTTTGTAAGATGCTATAAACCCATTTGGTGTTAAAATATGAATATTTTCAACCAAAACTTGTAGTTTTATGCTAAATTATTTATTTCATCCTTAAATGTCATGAGGACTCTCACTGACTTGCCTTTGTATATTAATTAATTAAACCATTAATCTGTGCCTGCATCAATCATGCCTACCTTACTTGAAGAGTTAACTTCTCATCTCTGAAATCTCAAAGATCACTAGATACAGAAATTGTTATCTAGTGATGCTGGAGATGCAGGTTCTTGGATTTCCCAAGGAAGGCATCCCATCAGGAACCCACAATAACTCCAAGTTCACAGAGCAAAGTCACGCCCACACTCGAAGTTTATTGTAAAGCAAAAGTACACACAGAAGCATGCATGGGTGTCCTCATGAGAGTGGAATGCGCTGCAAACTCTTAGGGAAAGGTTTACATGTTGTTCTGGGATGGGGGGTTTCTCTGTCTTAACCAAGGGGAGGAATATTCAGGTAAAAGGGGGGAGAAAAGGAGGTTTTTGATGTTCTTACAAGTATAAGCTCTATTCCAGGAAAAAGCACGGTTTTGGTTGCTGTGGTTTTGTTTCCTACTCAGAAAAGCACAGGGTTCAAAGGAAGGGCAAGCTGCTCCTAGCAGGTGTTAGCTTGAGCAGCCTCCCTGGGGCGAGTCTCTGTTCTATCCTGCCTCACTAGTTCATTCCTGCTCCACTGTTCAGCTAGGCTAACTGCTGCCCCTGCATTTCCCACTCACCTATGTCTCTATTACAGTACTTATTCTACTCCATCAAAAGTCCTACTTACTTCATGCCATGGAAGTAAACTTACCTTTATATCTACAGAACCAGACACAGTGACTAATATAGAGTCAGCATTGCGAAAAAGTTTTGAAATAAATGGATCACAGGATATTTAACTAAAAGCTTATAAAATATTTTAAATATTAATTAATTCATCCTGGACCTTAATCTCTTAAGACAGAGACCTAGATCTTATATTTTATGTCTCTCAAGCTACACAATAATAGCTTGGTTTTTTAGAACTGAGTATTTTCTTATTGACCCTGTGGAATATACTAAGATTTATAAAGCAAATGTATTTCATAGGGCCTAGTTTCCAAAGCCTTGTAGTTTCAGGTTTAACCTAACTTTTTAAAGTTACATATAGAAATGTTAAGTTTGCAAAAGACAGGAAACTTTCCCCAGGCTAAAGTCTCTGTTGTAGATAAAGAATTGTATCACAGCAAAATAGCTGGCTCAAAGACAGATGACCTTTGAGCAGGTTAAGCTACTAATTGATATGTTAAGAAAGTTGCTTTATTTTTATGTAAAAATACTGAGGAAATTTCTGTAGGAAAAGACAGTAGTTGCTAAGAACAAGTTTTTGTTGGTGGATCGACTTAACCTTTTGCAAATTGCATTATGGAATGTCACTTTGTTATTTCACTGATGTTACCAGCCTCTATTGTTAAACTATACTTAGCCATAACTCCACCTATGTTCCTTTTCTGTAACTTTCTAGCCTGGAGAATAAATACTGAGACAGAACTTCAGTTCAGGATTAATTTCCTGAGGAGGTATGCCTCTCTCTTGAGGGTTCCAGAAAATTAACCCCTTTGGGGCTTCTCACTGCTCAGAAAAAATGGGCTTTGAGTAATCCTTTGCAGCTCCATCACCCCGGGGTAGAGAGGTGACAAACCTGTGTGAGGACAAAGAGAGTGCAACACTCAGAGTAGTTTTTATTTTATGTCTGATGTGTTTATTAACTATATCTAATGTCTGTCCAAGTAGTCTCATTGAACTATTCTCAAATGTGTAGATACAGAAAAATCATGGTTCATATGCAAATTGCATGTTTTTTCAGTCATTACATATTTATTATGTTCCCCCAAATTAGTATTTTTCACATTTTGTATGTGTGAATCAGATCAACTTATATTGTAGAAACCCAGTTCAAGAGATGGCATATCAGATATTGGACAAATATCATACTAGCAACCTTCAGAATAAAAGCAGACAAGTTAAAATTAGTAGTTTAATATTGCCATTAAAATAGTGTAAATCCTTGAGAGAAAGTTCATCAATGTCTTTTAATAGGAGGATAAAAGGAAAATATAATCACTATAACATTTTTGTTCTGCTGAGAGTCTGAGTTCTGAAGTTTGATTGCTTAGGTTTGAGTAGTGACTCTACTTACTAATAGCATGATCTTGGGTAAGTAGGTTCTCTCTTCAAGGATCTTTCTGAACCTCAGTTTTGGCATCAGTAAAAAGGGAATGATAAAACTTAGAGGAGTGTCTGGCAGTCTTATTATTAGATGTTAGCTATTATTACTATTACAATTGTTGTGATCATTATTACTAATATTGTCATTCTTGAGGCCAAGCAGCTAGAAAGTGGAAATGTTTCACATCAGGAAAACATGTAGTGATTTAGCCATTTCTAGGTAAACCATGCCTCAAAAATGATTCTCATACATCAGTAGTAGACTGATTCTCTCTAAGCAAAGTAAATTCAGAGATGCCAATCCAATAAAGGAACTGAGCTTAATGCTAAAGAGAATGAACACATATCTGAAAAGCAATAACCACTTTCAATTCAATGAATTTAAATGTAGGTTAAATTACTACACAGTGTAACTTTTACAGAAACTTGCTGCCTGAAAGATAATTAAAAGTCCTTAAATATGCACGAAGTAGTTTCTCCTTCCCTAAGTAATTTACACTGGATTAACTTGCATATAAGCAAGCAGCATAGAGACAAATACGGTTTGCTCTCATGCTCCTAAAAGTCCAAAAATCCTGCAGTAGTTTGTGTTGTCTCTCCTGTCCTCTTTCCCTCCTTCACTGTCGCCCTCTCTCCCTCCCCGTGTCTCTCTTTTATGGTAGCCAAATTTTGGGGTTCCTGGTTCCACAGGGTGGACAGTGGGACTTGAGCATCTGCGGATCTTGGTATCAACTTGGGTCCTGGAACCAATCCCTCGTGGATGCAGAGGGATGGTTGGAGTATGCTCTCTAGCAGATATAATGCCCGTGGTAAGCAGATGTCATGACTGCCATGTCATCAGGCTGTCAGTCGCACACATAACCCACAGGACCCAAGTGTGTCCTTCCACCACAGGCTGCTGGAACCACATGTTCCTGCTTGGACAGGCTGTTACCTGAGCTACGGGAAGCTCTTTTAAAGAACACTGTGGAGGCTACTCAGCCTTTTAAGTGCTGTCGTACCATTCCCAGAAATGCCCTTTCTCAATGGAGGCGCTTCTGCAGACAACAGAAACAATGTAAAAGACAAGACTATCTCTCAAAACTTATTTAGAAAAGAGGTTATATCGTAAAGGCTCTTTTCGTTTTGTTTGCTTCGTTTTTTTCTAGAAGTCGTTGGTCATAAAAGTGACACCACCACCACAAAGAGGAAATGATGTATTCTCATAATATTCCTACCTTTCACATTTGGAAAAGTTGCCTAGTTCCCATATTCTAAATAAATTACTGGACGTATTTGATGGCCATTCTTTAAATCACAGGCTTTTTTTTTTCTCTAAGATGAATAACATATTTCATTATCTTCAGTGGCAGAGGTACTTCAGAGACTCTTAAGAACTGTGAGCACTCTTACCCAGAAAAATGCATGCCTTTTATCCAGCAATTCAGCATTCATTTCACATGGTTCACAGGACCCCCTGAAGTCCAAACATTTCCAAAACCTACCTGGTAGATGCATTTCTGTGTAGCATATACATGTGCCTGCACTTAATTGTAATGACAGTTGAGCAAATTAGAAATAATGCTGAATTTGCATAGCAGTCTGTACATCAAAAGCAATTACTAAGTAAAATAAAATAAAATGCAACTTCAAGGTACTAAATATTCGGCCTGTGACTACTTGTTTTGTTTGATATTGAAATTAAGTAATTAATGACAAACACTGTAAGACTAAGCGTAACACTCTGAACTTTCGCAAAGATACAGTTTCACGTGTCATCTTAGTAGCTAGATAGAGTCTCCTTGAAAATTCAGGCAATTACAATTCAATCTACAATTCTCCATATTCTAATTCATTGTTTTTCCCTGAAAAGATCACAGCTAAAAAAGTTAGAATTTTTGCCAAGGTTGTTTCTGTAAAATAATGAAAAAGGAAAATAAAACCTTTTTTTAAAAAAAATACATTGATATGAGTATACATTTTGAAATAAAAATAAATAACTTGCTCTGGGACTTACAGAAATGAAACATTAGAAATGATTAAAAATGGTTTTTCCTTTCTCTCAAGTTTATGTAAAGGCACAACAGAATAAGTGCCTTACAGTGCTGAGGGAGATTAGAAAATGTGAAAGCCTATGAAAATTATGTAGAGTTTCACAAAAGGAAATCAAGCAGAGAAAAAGTGTTATCTTTTTGGGGGCTGATTTGAATGCTTTGGTTTTTTTCACTTTTTTTTATCATGGCAAAATAAAGTTTACCATTTTTACCGTTGTTACATTGTTAAGTGTACAGCTCAGTGGCATTGGCTGTATTCACCTCATACACTTATCCCCAGCATCCGTCTTCAGAACTGTTTCATCATCCAGAACCCAAACTGACCCCATTAAACAGTAACTCTCCATTCTCCACCCCCCACCCGGCAGCCACCATTCTACTTTCTGTTTCAGTGAATTTGACTATTCCAGGTATGTCCTACACTGAATAAAGTTATATTGCATCATTTTATGATGACTTCTTCCTGGCTAAGATTATTTTAGGATTAGTAACAGTATGCCCTATTTGCCTGGGGATCGTATTGAACAGAACAGAGAATGGAAATTTACTGTTAAAAGGGAAATGAATACTATAAGCTATACTTACCTAAATTTTATGACAATAAAAAATGAAACAAAAAAGCTGTATAGTTAGAGCTATGTTTTTGTGCTGTTGTGGAGAAAGCAGGATTCCCCCATTCTGTGGGGAGTATTTGCAAGGTCTGAAGTTTCACAGAGCCAGCTGCATTCTCCTTCTCAGAATTCTTCATCTAACTCCCATAGCTTCAGTTTGGCCATTGCTAGAGTCTCTTAATGGACATTTTCTGTCTCCTTTGTGTACTTTTAACCATCATCTCTTACAATGAGATTAAATGGAAATCCTGGAGAAGGGCAGAGAAAGCCACTCCCAGCAGCCAGGGCGTTTCTCAGGACCCACGCCACAACTGTTTCTCTTGGGGCCTTTCCAGGGTGACCTTTGGGAGTGGCAGAGTAACCTATCTAGTAGGAATATTAAATAAGATGCAAATCTGTGAGAATCTTATGAATCTGCTGCTTTGCCAAGGGATGTAGACAAATGAAACCTTCGGAGAAGCTATGAAATGTGACACAATAGCAGGTAGCTTGAATGTGACGATGCTCCCTTTTCTTTTCATAATTTTCCTTTATTTGAACAACACTGACGCACTACCAATTCGAGGTATCTTCATCAGGTACTGGTTACTTGCACTGAGGAGGATGAGATGTTTTCCTAAGCACACATGTAGAATTTCTGTGAGATTACGTTGTTGCATCTAGTTCCATGGATGCTCACATTACTGTCTCTCATGCTTATCCACATAAAATAATATGTTTCTTATAAATTATTTTTCAAAATAAAATATTATTTTCGTTTGGTTTATACAATTCCATATTTTGAGGCATAAAATTCAGATTTATAATGTAGAATTTTTTAATTCTTTTTAAAAGTTTATTTAAATAACTAGAAGACAAGATCAGGAGGTGAATAAATACATTATCAGAAAGTTTTGCTGTGAAGTGATACAATATAAACATTTTTGTAAAAGGGAAAATACCGAGATGGCTAGGTATATCTTTTTTTTTTTTTTTCCAGCAAAGACAGAATCAATTTGTCTTAGCTATAAATGCTAATATTATAACCCAAAATCCATTACTCCAGTCAATTCATAGAAGCAGTGTTGTTTCAATCCTCCTCAGTGTCCTCATATTTAAAGATTATGCCAATGTTGAGAATCATTCAGTAGTGATTAATTCAGCCAAACTTTCAGTGGTTTTGCAAGGAAGAACATATTGGCTAAAGCCAGATGATTGAAAATCCTACAAGTTAGCATCAGTTAATGTCACCAATCGACTTGCCTATGTATTTGTCTTAATGATTTGAGTAAAATAATAAATTAAATTAAACTTTAAATTCTAAATTTATTTCCAGTATGGGTTATTAAACACTTTAGAAGTTTTTATTTCCTCCCCTCACTGAGGTTAAAATAAACAGACAGCTAAGGATCTAGAGGAACAGAGCTGCCTGTTTTAGCAGCATAACCTGAGTAAAATTCCATTCTCCTGGTCACACTGGGGCTTCTCCAGCCATCTTCTCTGTTCTGTGGTGTCAAGAACTGTAAAGGGGCTGAGATTTTGCCCTATTTATAAGCTATCAAGTTAGCCTGCCACCATTTAATGCATGCTGGCAAAAGACAAAAGACTCTAGGGTCAGAGACAAAGAACTTTCTTACTCATGACAAGGCAAGTGGGATGAGCTTCATGTTCACATCAATTTCTCATGTCCCCCAAGTGGCCTGGGGGGACACAAAGGTAGACCAAGGCACGTGCTGTAACACAATAGGTTTGTGTCATAGTTTAGTCACACTGAGCTTAGAAAACCCTCAGTTTTATAAGGTGGCTACAGGCAAACCTCCTCAAATTTTGCCCCATAGGAAAGGTTATCACTGTTATCCTGGTCAGAAAAAATCTTCCCTCTGCTCTGGAGGAAGGCACTATACTAACTCTGTCTAAAAGATAATACAGGACAAAAGCTGTTTCTACATGAGACCCTGTAAAGAATCCCCCACCCCAACATCTGTGTCCATCATTAATTAGAATAAAAGACATTTTCCTTTTGACATTATCTTAAACAAAGATGGGGAAGTGTAAGGAAGAGTCAAAGTAATACTTATAAATATGTAAATAATTTATTATAGTTTGCAAACACAAAAATTCATACTTGTAAATATTTCTATATCACTTCTGATCAAAAAAGATTAGTGTTCTAAAGAGCTGAATTTAATATGAAGCCCTGCAGCAAATCAAGTGCTCATGCCCAGTTTTTTGTGTTTTATACCTTTACTTACTTAATGCATAAAAATGCAGAAATAAAGCATACACATATATTTGTCTAAAAAAATGAGGAAGTATTAACCATGCTTTAGATGTAAAATAACTATTATAGTTATGGATATTAAATGTGCTGTTCTATATTCTTTGTGAATGAATTCTAAGATTTTCCACTGAATTCTTCAAATATTTTTATTGAAATGTTGAAAACAAACAAAAAAGATTTTTTAATGAAAAATGTTCTCTAAATAAAATATATGCAAGAAAAGCGGTAAATATTTAATACACTAGACAAAATTTCCTTTATCCCATGTAAAGTACTAATGGATGTCAATTATAATTTGCATATATTAAACTTAAAATTCTCAGTACTTACAAGCACTCTTTTAAAATGCTTCTGACATTAAGAGTAATTTGTTTGCTATTAAGATTACATTAGCTAATCCATGTTATAGTCATTAACAACAGATATTTTTAAATGTCCAAAAGCAATTCACTATAATATTGTCAAGTTCTCCCAAAATGTTCTCTATAAATTTGATACTCCTATAGGGGCAGGAACTTATGTCAGACATAATGATTTTGACAGATTTCAGTGAGAAACAATTCACTTCCTACATTTTTCAAATGTTGAGACATGTCTCCACCCTAATTCTTGTTTGAGCAGAAATCCTTTAAATATCGAATATTTAATATCTGCACCTTGAGGTGCAAATCAGCTTTAAGCTGGAAATGCTAAAGTTTTCTTTATTTAATTTGTTTACTTTTAAAATGTAACCTGAAGTCAAACTGCTCATTGTTGGAAAAAACAATTTCCATGTAGTCACAGTATTCTCCCCTCAAACTGCAGGTTATCTGCTCTGCTCTAAGCCTCTTCTGCACTGCCTGCCCCTGGCACCACCGTCAGGAGGCTGGATGCACTTCTCCTGGGGAGCGATTACTGAGCTCGGGAGCTGCAGGAGCTGCAGGACCTCTGCTTTCCTGCTCAGCTCTGCTTTCCTATTCAGCTCTGCTCCACTGCCATGGACTCCATCTGTTGAGTGTGAAGTGCTCACCCTCTCCCAGCTAAAGTTCAGTGACGAGGGGTTTTACAGTGGTCTCTGTTCTGACCACGGAGATAGTAACTTTGACCTCTCAAAGTTTCAGCTTCCCTGTTGAGATCAAGACTTCAAGAGTGAACTGGAAAGAGAATGCCCTGACAGCGTGCTGTACAGGCAAGCACTCCTGCACAGCATCATGGTGCTCTGGAGTGTGGCAGTGGGAATCTGCATCCCCAAGTCCTTCCCTCAGTTGTAGTGAAGACTCCCTGCCATCTTCACTGAGCACCTGGGACTTAGAGGTTTTCATGCAAATGAGAGCCCTGGGGCTCCACCAAGATTTGTCTTTCACATCACTACACTGAGTTGATTTTCTAAGTTTTTTGCACTCTCTGTATCTTTTAGTGTGAGGAAAAATTCATAAAAATGAAATGTAACATTACTGAAATCTTAATTTTCTATTACTGAAATATACATTTATCCACCTATTTATCCACAAATTCCTTTCTACTCTCACTTTCTTCCCTCTTGAATGCATTTCACAGGTCAATTGAAACCAACACTGGACTCATTGCAGTGTGACATTGTTTTGTCACTTAAAGCACTGCAGCTGCTCTGTAAGAAGCCTCAGGACTAGCTATACATCCTACTTCATGGTAAGCTCACTGAACCTGGGACAAGTTTCTTCCCCAGTGTCTCACACAGTTCCTGGCAAAGTGGTCTGAAGATAGTAACTCCCCCCAAAATATTTACTAAATGAGCATTGAATGAAGGGATAAAGGAATAAATGCAGTGACTATCACAAGGAGCTACTGTAGACAATTAGAATTTTGCAAGACACTGAAACTATTTAAATACAACAGGGGCATTTATTATACAGAAAAAGCTTGGTTATTAAGAATCTTTGAACCTTGGCAATGGGAAAGTATGTCTCTATTACCACAACTTTAGGGAACATCAAAAGACATAGAACAACTCACCCCTCCATTGGTTATAAAATTTCTGTGTTACTTCTATGTTTTCCCATATGGAAGATTAATTAGAAAGGAGGAAAAGGATAAGAAGAGGAGGAAGAAGAGAGGAAAATGGGAGGTGGAAAAAGCATCAGCAGGGCATGAAGGAGAAGATAGGAGAAGAAAGTGGGAGCAGAAATGAAGGAGAAAAGAAAGAAATGAGAATAAAACTAAAAAGCAAACTTTTGGATACTGCAAATGGTAAATAAACATGGTCAGAGTTTTCAACCAGCATTCTTAGTACTTCAGAAATTCAGGACTATAGAAAAAAGAAAATTTACTTAAAGACCACAGAATTGTTTTACATAAAGATTTCTCTATGACCCCATGAACATACATTGTATGTGTATGTATATAGTTTGTAGATAGAAACCATAATATTTAAATTACATGAACACTGTAAATTAAATTTGATTCCAAGATTAAAACATATATCTGTACTTTACTTGTGAGGTTCTGTAGTGACAGAAACTGCTTGTGGACGGAGCAATTCAATTTTCATCTACAATGGAGTGTTTATCTAGAGATCAGAGGGCATGTACAGCTTTCACATGTCCTGCCTGGGAGACAAGGTGGGGAGGATTCCATGATTAGCTGGGAGAAGTTCTCTGGGGCCGAAGGTCAGTCACATTTTAATTTAGTTGTGTTTAAAAACAACAACCAAAAAAAAAAAAAAAAAAAAAAAAACCACACAAATTAAATTTAGTAGAGTTTAATTGAGCAAAGAATTACTTAGGAATTGGGCAGCCACCAGAACTGGAATAGGTCTACAGCAACTGCAGGACTGTCAGGTGGTCAGCTAAGATTTACAGACAGAGAAAGGAAAAGACATACAGAAAATGAAAGTGAGGTACAGAAACAGCTGGGTTGGTTACAACTGGGCATTTGTCTTATTTGAACACAGTTTGAACAGTTGGCTTCCTGTAATTGACTGAGACTTGGCTATCTGTTGCAAGAGCAGGATACAGTCTGTTTGCACATCAGGGTAGGTTACAGTTCACTATGCCTGAAGAAACCTTTATGCAAATTTAATTTACCAATTCCCCCCTTTCAGTCAACCTTTCTGTCAATTTTGAGAGGTTGACCAAACCTTTAGGCACTGACATCACTCTGTTACCACTGTAAATACACTCATTTGGTCTCAAATTTCTTTGGAAAATACCAGAAGAGTGGGTTTTATAAAATAGGATCAAGGAAACAGAACAATAGAAGAAAAACACTGATCAGCATCAGGTTACTTTTTCTTAAGGGTTAGAGCAGAGGGGACTTGCTTATGCTGGAATCTCCTGTTTTCAGGAGAACCAAAAAACTGGTCTCTTTTGAGATCTATCTGTTTTCTTACAGTTTTAGTTTGATTATGTGGCACTTAACATGAGTGACTCTATTTTGGTTTGATGTGATCTGTTGGGGACTAGTGCGGGAAACAATGACCTCCTGTAATTTTTGTTTGATAATTCTCTCCTTTTGGTCAGGTCCTCACCTAAGTGAGAGTGTGACCAAACTTAGGGCATTAGCACCACTGTCGGTTACCATCATTTTAGGTTTCCATTCTCAACACGTCATTTATAGATTACAGCATCCTCATGATCACACATTTCTTGGACTTTTTGTCATTATGAGAAATGCCCTCACCCGTCCAATGCCAAAGATGGACGTGGAGACACGAGGTATGGCAAAGTGAGACTTTAATGGTGGTCTTCCAAGATCAGGTGTCTGTTGGGCAGACACACCCAAAATGGGCACAGCAAGAAATTCATTCCTTACTGCGCAAGTGCCTCCCCCAGTTCCTCATTGGCTGAGTACTATGGGATGTACAATCTTCCTGGACATTGCCTAAGTTTTATTACTTCCTTATAAGGCATTTATTGTCTCCTTCCCTCTGGTGGAAAGGGCTGGGCTCAGGACAAGCCCATGAAAAAGGCCCACCAGAAGTCCTGAGGAGGAAGGAGAAGCAGGAAGTAAAAAGAACATGGTGACCAGCGACCATCTTGAGATGTCACCCATGGGAAATTGTACTTTCAGGGGTTATCACACCACAGGTTAGTCAAGCAGCCCTCATTAAGCTATTCTTGAAAATGAATCACTTAGGCTATTTTCCCACAGTCATTTCAAAGAGAGACCATTTGACGTTCCACACATGGATGCAGGCAAACGTTTAAAACTTTAGAAAACACAGCACACCAGGAAAATGACTATTTTGATTATGAGGAGGATAATAACAAGACTTTGTAGTATGCTCCTCAGCCAGGGTCCCCATGAAGAAAACAAACCAAAATCAAACCGATTAAAGAATAAGCCAGATGAAGAGTTTACCCACTTTAACCCAACAGGCTGTTTGTTAATCCCCTGTGGCTGAGTCCTTATCGTACCCGATGTGTTCATCCAGGTGCAGCAGGAAATGTCAGAAGCTGCACAGGGTCCTTCCTGTTCATCCAGTAGATGACTTAGAGCAATTGCATTATCTAGCCCAGCTTTAGCAAGAGAGGATAAAGAATTCCATTGTGTAACCATAGACTTTGTAGTAGAATCTGCTATAGAGCCTATTCTGAGGGATACTTTTGGTGGGTTTGATGTTGGTTAGCAGTTTTATAAACCAGTCAGTTTCTTCATTAGAGGCCTGGAAATTCTTACTCAGTGCAATGATATGATCTGAGGTTGTCAGAAACCTGCACTTGTCAGTCCTTTCCCTCTTTTTCATAACCCTCCTTGAGGATGCAACACTTTAGGATTATAATTATTTGTAAAGAGCTTTCAGAAAAAGCATCAGCATTAAGCAATTAACTGTGGAGAAGAAAACTTAAAATGGTCGTGTCTAAAGATGCAATTGATAAAGAAATTTGATTTTTTTTTTTTTTTTTTTTTGCCTACAATAATATAACAACCATACCAAGACATATTAGAACTTTAGGAACATCATATACTTTTGGAACATATATTAATAATAACATATTAATAATAATAATAATAATAATATAAACCATAAATCAAGGAAAAGGTTTAACATCATTTCTTATTGGACAATGTTTCCATATAACTTAACATATCATATAAGCCTGTTTATTACCTCTCTTTTGAATGCTCTAAGGGCCAAAGTTAGTTTGAGGTAAAAAAGACAATATTGATTTTCAAATTTGATTTTGGGAAGCCTGTCAAATATGTCAAAAGTTTAAACCACTTGACCTAATAAACACTACAGGAGGCTAGAAAACCAAATTCTAGTCTTATATTAGCATACTTTTGATATTAATACTTAATTTTGAGAAAAAATAATAAATAATTTTCTCAAAATTTTAGCCAGCTTGATGGCACAATTATTTTTAAGATTTATTTTTTACAACCTTTTTACAAACTTTTTTTTAAATGTTGGAACAATCAATTATTTCACTTTTTGTATTTAACTAAAATGCATCTTTTATGTAAACTTTACTTACCAAAAACACACCTTACTTTCCTCATGTAAGTAATGATTTTTAATTACCATATATTAATTAGAATGATTTTAACTGTAGTAACTTTAATTTATAGTGAAAACCTAGGGAGTAAGCACCTTTGAAATCTTTTTATCAGAATTTTGTAGATAAGAACATTTAAAAATTTTTGGATGCATATTTTATCATAACACAATTTTTCCTTATTTACTAAAAGACTCAAATATATTTAGCTTCTCTATACAATATAAACACAAGACGTTGAAGTATATGTACCCTAAACTTAGGTTTTGCAATTAATTTTTACTATTTTAACCTACTTAGAAATGATTCAAACATTTAATGAGTGTCTATTACTTAATTTAACATGACTTTAAGTTTTCTAGTTACTGAATAAGAATTTTGAAACTATGACAAGTTCCTCTATAAACTTTTATCCTGTTCCAACAAGACATTGAGTTGAGGGACTCTTGCCTTTTTTCTTTGATTGACCTGATTGTTTTCCTAAGTGATTATTAGCTAGTTTGCTCATTGTAATTTCTGCCTTCTGACGTTTTTAATTTCTCCAAACTGGGGTAAATAGATCAGCCTGCTTTGGGACTCTGTGATCCTGGGGCATCAGCAGGTGTCCCTCTGGTTCATCCAACCGTGCGCAGATTTAGTCTTTGTTCTGACCCCATCTTTGTTTGCTTTACTTATCCTATTTTTAATACACATCTAAAACTTTTTACCCTAAATTTGCATTTCCAAAGGGATGAATTAGGTGTAACAATGTAGAAAATTTATGTCTCAAAAGCACAGAGCTGAGGCTTTAGGCCTAAATACTATCATAAACCACATTTGGCCAAACCAAAGAAGGAGGGTGTGAGTAAACACCCAGGTGAGACAGAAGAGCCAGAAACGCAGCTTAAACAGCCAGGGCTTTTTCCATTGTAAGAGTTTCTAGTGGAGTTCTCTCCTTCTACCCAGCGCAGGGAGGCAGACACCCTTAAAATGGAGATTTCCTTTGTAGATACACTTTTCTTTTTTAAAAATGCTTTCAAAATAGCCAGCTAAATGCAAGAAAGATGTATTTTGGAGACCTATTTAGTTCAACAGGAGGTCTTCTTAACTTAGCTTCTGTTTCGATGAATGAACAGGGCAAGGAAGGCTTCTCTATGCCTGGACTCTGCACACACATCTCTGAAAAAAAGCAGCCCACTTTCCCTGAGGGCTGCTTCCAGCTTGCTTTTCACCTTCAGGGTGAGATGGCAGCTGAGCCACAAGGTGGGCAGATACTTAAGCTTTTTATTTGCCTTTTGTAAAGAGTCTATTAAAAGAGGCAATAAAAAAATTAAAATCTTTCTAGAAATGTCTATATATGAGTAGGCATCCCTGAATAAGCCTAATTTGGGAGCCCTCAATTGTAAGTGCACTGTTGTTCATTTGGGATGTTCCATTGTAATTTAAAATAATATTTAATATGATTTCAGGATGTTTGTATGTATTTGCTGCCCTGGGGCCTAAAACAGACACATGTAAAAGTTGGCATAGCCAGAGGGAAGAGCACTCAGTTCTTCAGAAATTAAGGGTCCCATTTTTACATTAATCTTGCCTTTGGCTCTGAGATCTCCTTGGTCAACTTAGCCAAAGAGTTTTCCCTACCTAAGCATGCATGAAAAGGTAATGAAGAGGATAGAGCACAAAGTCCCTGTGAATTTCTAAAAGCCAGAATTGACACCCTCTGCAGTAATCATCATTTACTGTCAGTTTTTGTCTGACCCAGCCAGACATCTGAGGCCTCTAACTAGATCCAATCCAGTTAATTATTGGTCCAATCCTATCCTGGACCCAGTCCAGTTTCTGTCATAACTTTAAAACCCACTCTAGATCAAAAGTTTGCTTAAACAAACTCAAATATCTCAAAACACAAATCTGTGGAGCTTCAGAATTTGAGCGAGATCTTACCCACAATCCCCAGGTGCTGCAAGAGAGAAAGGACACAATGGATCCCAGTTTACACAAATTAAATGTAACAGAGTTTAACTGAGCAAAGAACTATTGGTCAATTGGGTAGCCACCAAAACCAGAATAGGTTCATAGTGATATAGGAGGTGCTCGGTTCCCCTGGGCTAGGGTTTCAGAACACACCTCTGGGTTTCCAGCTACTCCAGGCTGTCTCAGGCCCCACCTCTGGGCTCTCCACTGGAGGAAAGATACTGTTGCCAGTTAAACCTATTTTCAGCACCAACACGGGGAAGATGAGACCACAGGAGGTTGGCTTATGCAAATCCAGTGGATGGGCATGCCCAGTAGAGAGCGTAGAATTTTCTTGAACATGCTTGGTGCAGGTGATAGGGTCTGACCAATGAACATGCTCCAAGAAGAGACCAACTGAGCATGTGCAAGACTAAATGTTACATAACTGGGAGCCACCCCCTTAACTGAATATTCATTAGATAGACAAACTATAAAAGCCAAATCCCAGCTGAAGCTGGCATTGTTGCTCTCTTTGCTGGAGGCAACCCTCACTTTGCTGGTTGAGTTATGTTTACTTTACTTTGTATCAAAATTACTTTCAGCAAGCCGCTAATCACTCTTTTGTGCCAGTCTGCATTCTGTTCTGAGCTTTAAGTATGTATTTCTTACTTTTATGTTAAACTTGGTGTGGGCCCTGCTCAGTCTCTGGATCATGCCACACTCTCTCTGTGGAACCTGCATTTCTTATCTTTTATACTAAACTTGTTTTCATTTTCTACTGTGACTTTGCCCTAGAATTCTTTCCTGTGGCAGAGTCAAAAACCTCGTAAGAGGACTGGGTGTGCTGAGACCAACTGTCAGGCCCCCTAGACCCTACCTCTGACATAGATAGTAACTCCAGAACTGCTGCGTGGTCAGCTAAGATTTATAGACAGAAAAAGGAAATGAAGCAAAGAAAATGGAAGTGAAGTACAGAAACAGCTGGATTGGTACAGCTGGGCATTTATTTGTCTTATCTGAACAGTTTGAATAGTTGGTTGCTTGTGATTGGCTGAGACTTGGCTACTGTCGTAAGAGTATGTTACAGTCGAGTACGTTAGAGTCTGCTTACACGTCAAGTTAGATTTCAATTACTATGAAGAAACCTTTAGGCCAAACTTAATTTAGCAATTGAGTGGAAAGTTATTGGATATGGAGATTTTCCAGGGGAATGACAACATACAGACATGTGCATACATTCCCTGGACCTTTGTTGAGCCACCATTCTGTACTAGTCCATGTGTTCTCTACTTGAGGTACAAAGATCATAAGATTCTAGCCTTCTCTTTCCAGTGTTCATTTCCTAATGAGATGGATATATAGACAATAAATGTTTTTCCCAGTGAGCTTACTGGAGAATAGGAGTCCAATATTGCCATGGAACACTCAGCCCACTCACAGAGGGAGCCGAGGAAAGCAGTAACAATGTCCATACACAGGCTTAACCTCAGGGATTCAAGGTGCCCAAATGAACTTCTCTAGGATTCCCATTTGTGAGAGTCTATACATTCCCCCAGTTTGCTTTAAAAGAAACTCCAAAACAACAACTAAAGGAATTATAAGTCATTGAAATATGCTGTAGAATCATGTACTGGGTTTCCCCCACACCCCCTGACTCCATTTGATTTCAATACAGAAAAGAAAAGAAAAAGTAAAAGGAAGGAGTTATCGTGTGCTATAGAAGCAAAGAGGAGGGTATGACTAACTCAACAGACTTGTTTGAGAAAGGATTTATAGTAAAATATGACATTGGAACTCCACATAAGTCATATCAATTACTTATTGCCATGAAACAAACTACCTCCAAAATTGGTGTCATGAGTCTTGGTTATCTAATTTCAAATGCTCTTGCACATGTGTTTGTGGTCAGACTGGGGGATGGCTGAGGAATGGTTGGGCAAGGATAGTGTCAACTGAGAGGACTCAGCTCTGCTCCACATCATTTCTCCTACTAAAGGACATTTCTTGTCCTTTTCATCATGGTGGGAGAAAGGTCCATATGGCAGCTAAAGCACTCAGTGGTTCTTGAGGCCCAGACTTGGGATAACACAACACCACTCCTGCTGCTTCTATTAGTAAAAGCAAATCTCAAGGCTACTCTGATTGAAGAAGTGGAGAAATAGATTCCAGCTCTTTATAGAAATTGCACAGTCTCAATGTGGAGCGTGGATAGAGCAAGTTCATTAATTAAATTTATTTCAATCATTTCATTAGATAGGTAGGCAGATAAATAGATGATTGATAGATGGGTAGATATGTAGATGTGGGTGTACCTGAAGAGACTGATACATGATCTATGGCATAGATAGATTATAACATAATGTATAGTTGCATCCCTGCCAGAATTTCGTTTTTTTTCACATGATGAGTTATTTTCATTTACAGCCTCCCCAGGCTATGAATTAGTATAAAAGGCAATATTTATGTTATATGCAATCTACAGTTATCAGAATTCATGACAAATTTATATTTTCATACATTGCCTTTGGCATTGTGTTTGATTCTAATATTTTGAAAAGTAAACATATAAGGATACTTCAAGAAGTTCATGGAAAGACTTGTATTACCTTTCAATTTCATTAGTCCACAAACCTTTTGAAGTGCCCTCGTTTGTAGGTGTAAGAAAGCAGAGAAATGAAAAGTTCCTGTTTACTTATCCCTTATCAAAATCTAAATGAGTTTATGTTTGGGATGATCTTATTTAAAGTATATATGCCATCTAAAATTTATGTGGGAGGACCCTGGAGAGAACTTCAAGGATATTAAGCCATCATCACTCAGCAGAGTTTGACAGAGAATGTATTTTTGCCTTGCTTGAATGGCGTTTTTAGGTGGTTTGACAAAAGTGCAAGTTTTCTGGAATTTATGGCATTTACCACCTTCAGTCTCGGGCACCTGAGGGGTGCACCTCTAGAAGGCAGGCAGTCATCCTCCTGAGAGGCTGGAAATGTACTACTGCAGGAGGTGTGTGCTGCTGACATGCATGTATTAAGATGCTGTGGAAAGAGAAGACAAATAGTGGCTGTAAATATAAGCCCACAGGGAGAGTCACAAGGAGAAATTGCATGAATTAATTTGAAATCAGGCTCTCACAGGGGAAACTCTACATAATGGGTCCTGGAGAGAATAACAGTGTAACAGCTTTCAGTTACAATGTGTAAATATAGGTGGTTAATGGTTAATCATTCTCCCAGCTCATTTCCTCTCTTTCTCTAGGCCATCTCACCTCCCCTCTCTCTCTCTCAAACACACACAAAGGCGCACACACAGAGACCATATATGAGGAACCATAAAAATAAGCAGCTACTTTAAATTAGTGTTTGTATTTTCTATTTCTTTGACTCTTCCTTGCCGAAATAATGCAAATGATGGAAAAGGTATAGCCATGCCATATCAAAAATTAAAAATACTCTAAATGTCATAAAATAAGGATATGAAAACCTATGTTACCTCCACATAATGGAGTTACATGCAGCCTTTAAAAGTGATTATAAAGACAATATAACAACACAACTATCTCATATATTGTGCTAAAATAAAAAGACAGTAAAAATTGTAAGTATACTATATTAAATAATGGGGGTGATACATTGAAAATGTTTAGGAGACGATACAATAAAATTGTGATATCATTGGCAAGAATGTGCCAGATTGTTTTCCTTATTCCTTTCAGTTTTTTTTTTTCATAGTCATAGCATTGGTTTTTATAACAGAAAATGCATTTATAAATAAAAATCATCACATACTATTCTTTCTACAGAAGTGAAGATAATAGAAACATAAGAAATGTAGATCAGGGAGCATAGGGAGCATGTAAAATAAAATCTGTGTCTATGCCCTTACTTTTGTTTTTGCCAGACTATGAATAATTTTAGTAATTTTACACATGAATATCCATCTACTTAGTTGTACTAAAATATAATAACTATAGAGGTAAGGTGAATATCTTTTAAAATATATTCCCTATTGCAACATTAAAAATGCACCTTTCATACTTTTAAAATGGATGAGTATATATATATTTTTTAATTATTATAGGAAGTAACCATTATATGAAGACTCTTATGCCTGTAAATAACAAATATGTTTTCAGGTTTGAAAAGCAACGACAGTATCTTATTTGGTTTTGTACTCTCATCAATTATAACAGAGCTTTGCTTTCTTAATTGTTCAATTACCAACCATTTACTAAGCACCTGCTAAGCGCTGGGGTGTTTTTCTAGGACAGGTGACACACAAGGACACAAGGTTATTGTTTTCATGCAGCTGCATTATAGAGGGAGAGGGAAGACAAAAAGGAAAATCACACACCGATAACTTCTGTTTGTGATGCTTGCTGGAAAGAAATTAAAACAAGTTGCTGGATAAACAAAGAGACTGTGGGGGTCTGTTAAAATTGCCAGTCAGAGGAGACCTGAAAAATATGACATCTCAGCTCAGACCAGACAGAGAAGAAGGAGCCAGCCATGTGAACATCTGGGGATAGTATTTCAGGTTTGATGGCTGGCACTGGAAAAGTCCCCACGGCAAAACTGAGCGTGGCCAATGTGGTGACCTGGAATGTAGGTGATCAAGGAGGAAAGAGGAATGAGGTCAGAATCAGACAGGCAAATCCAGATGCTACCCCAAGTGCATTAGGAAGCCTTGGGAGGGTTAAGCTAAGGCATGACATAACATGGGTCTTCCTACTGCTATGCAAAGGAAGGAATCTAAGAAAAAAAAAACAGGCTACAATGAAATAAACTAGTAGAGTACTATGTTAGTACAGATAAGAAATTTTAGCAGTTTGTACTAGAGTGAAAAAGTCATACTAGATGAAGTGGTTAGATGTGGGATATATTTCACAACAGGAACAACAGTTCTCATTGATTCTCTGGAGATGGTGGGTAAGGGAAGATTAACACTGAGATGACTCCTTAGTTATGAGCTTTAACCAGGTGGGTAATGGTACATTTCCTTGAAGGAGACAGCTGTCAGAGGAACAGTTTTGCTGGGTGGTAGTCTAGAGTGTTGTTTCAGATACACTAAGTTTGAGATGCCTAGTAAGCATTCAGGTAGAAATGTCACATATGTAACTTGTGTCTATACATATTTGCAGCTCGATGGACACACAGGTCAGGATTCCTTTACAGATTTAGTTGTCCATTGTCATATAAATGATATTTAAAGTAGTGGGAACAGGTGAGATCACTTAATCAAATAATGCAGACAAAAAAAGAGTAGAAAGCCAAGAAATAACTCTTGTAAAATACAGTATTAAGAGGTTGGAGGAGATAAGACTGAGGGAAATAGCCATTTGTGTGAATGAAGCTACCACAATTAAGGGAAGAGTCTTTTAAGGAGGGAGTCAAACGGGTCAAAGGGAGCTTGTAAGTTGAGTAAGATGAGTTCAATAAGGTGAGGAGAAAATAATGACCAGTGGTTTGGAAGCAGTAAACTTATTGTTGCCCTTGACGTGGAAGCCTGAGTAGATGTGTCGAAAGAGAACGTGATGTCATAAGAGGTGAAAAAACAAATAAGACCACTTTGGACAATTTTTCCAAGAATTTTTTCTGTAAATAATTGGACACGAGTTGAAAGTGTTAATGTAATATTTATTTTTTTATTTGTATATATATACACACACTCACATGCACACATGCATAGACATACTCACGCACACACACATGTACACATACACAGACACACACACACCTATTTTTTGAGTGGATCTACTGAAGTATGGATGTATACTATTAGAAAGGGAGTACTCTAGTAGGTAATCAAAAAAATATTTTCTGTACCTAGGAAAAATTGGGAAAATATCTTTTAAGGATAGTTTTATTTTTGTCAGTGGTTAGCAGCTCACTACCATGGAGGCTTTGATGAGCTGTGAAGGAATTTCCATAGTACTGAAATCCCGTGTGTGGAATCTCCACATGCTTGTACTCAAACTGTTCCCACTGATGTGTTTTGAATAAAGCAATATTTCCTGTTTGATGCTAATCAATGAGAAAAATTATCTGAGGCACTGCGTGTGTCAGAGAGGCGTGGAGATATGTTATAGGACGGGAGCCACCATTCATCTGTGCAGCACTTTGTGTACGAGGTTTTGATGCAAGTGCTGTGCATTAACTCTACCAAGTGGGTTGCATTATTTCCATTTTAAAATGAAGCCATAGACTCAAAAAGGTTAAATAACTTATCCAAGTGGCAGAAAGTAGCATTCTTTTTCATGTGAATCTGTACTCAACTTCAGAGCTTTTCTTAATATAAAAGTAACATAAAAAACAAAATGTTCAGGGAGCCACAGTTGTGATTAACAGCACCCTATTTCCTAAGTTTCTCTGACCACCCCGCAAAGAAAACTCAAACAAATCTAGTTATATTTTTGTACCTTAGTTAATTGGAGGCCAATGGAGTTCCAAAATAGCATCCACCTTTGTCTGCAACTGAAGTCAACTGAGCTCAGTTGAAAGAAATGCAAACACATGTGAAGTCTTTAAGACTTACCTTGTGTTGATTCAGCAAATTAGAACACCTTAGCTGAGTGTGACCAATAAGGGTCCTTCATGCAAAGGGGCAGAATATACAACTCAGTAACACTTCGTTAAAAGGCCCACAAAAGGATATTTTAATTTATTTTTTTAGTTGTTTCTAATTTTTCAAATTTACTTATTTATTTAAAATGTATTTGTTTAATATTAATTTTTACATTCTAAGATGTTGTGGAGCAGTTAGGGGGGAGGGGGAGAGGGGGATAGGGTGAAGCAGGAGGAAGGAGGGGGGTATTGTCAGGCTGGGGCACCCCCCTCATTCCAGCAGGGGAGCCCTGCTATGGTCTGGTGGTTGTCGCTGGGCTGCACATGGACATCGGGCGGAAGGACATGGCTGAGGCCCTCAGCTCTACCCCAACCATGGCTTGGGGGTCGGGGTAGCTTCTGGTCCTTCTAGGTTTTATATGTGTTCTTTGGTGGTGTTAGACCTTTACTGGTTAATATCAGAAATTTGTCTCTTATCAGTGGGTTTTCTGTTTTTTCTTTCAGTTTTGTGTTGGATTATTCGCTGTTACCACCACTTAAACTCTGCACTGGAACCGATTTGTTGTCCTTTGCTTACTTCTAAAATGGGAGAACTTCCTGTGGGAAGCAGCAATTGAACCCTGTGGTTGAGCTAAATTGCTTCTTTGCTGCTGATTCTTTGGGGAGGGCTTTTTGAGCAGCTCAGGTTTTAATTGTTGACCTGGTAAGCACTTCTGGGTCTTGAGGTCTAGTACACCTGGGTTGTGTGGAAACTCTGGTTTGGGCCTGAGTCTTTTCAGCAAACTGCATTTCCTGCAGTTCTATATTCCTGACCAGTCTCCATTGAGTGGGCCTGTGCTGATTGGGGGGCAGACCAGCTGTCCTTGCTGTGCCCCATTGTTCCCTCAGTGGCCCATCTCTCCCACCAATTGCACTCCGAACATTTCCCATTGGACAAGCCATGTGCTGGTTGTTTGTGATGACTCACCAGCCTCTGAGTGGCTCCTTTTTTGAGTTGTCTACAGCCCCTTGTTCCTATGTGGGTCCATGGGAACACTATTGGTGGTCTTGCTGGCCTGGGGGCCACCAAAGCCCTCTTCTCCCCTGCCACCTTTAAGCAACTTCATAGGAACGGCGCAGCAAGAGTTTTTGCCAGCTCTTGTTCCGTGTGCTCTCACCAGGGCCTGCCTTGAAGTGGCTGGGTCTCAAAATGGTCTGAGTGGTCCTTTCTTTCTCTCTTTGTGGTTTCTCCTGCCTTCATGCACTCCATAGGTCTCTCCTCCTCCTCCCCTGAGCTCTAGAAGCCCCAGCTTGGCAGTCCTTGCTTTTTAATCGCTGTAAATTGGTTGGTTGTGGGATAGGATGACACTGGGTATTCCTTTATCTTCATCAGAAGTCTTGCACAAAAGGATATTTTAAAATAGGATTATTGTTCCAACTCAAATAATTGGTAGTAGCTAAGTAATATTTAGTTGTTCTTGAACACGATAAAAAAATTTAGCTCAAAACTATAATGAAGATATTGAAACCATGAATTGAAAGGGGTCCAGATAGGAATATCAGGCTCATACAGCTCTATCTCTAATGAGAAACATAAAGTGAAACACATATTTAGAAATAAATGTCCATCACAAATGGAATCCCTATATGGGACCTTCAGTCTTGCAATTAAGGTGTAGAAATAGTGAGGAAAGGATACTCCATAGATAACAATGTTACCTATTTTTGTAGAAATATACAAGGTATGTAAAGTTTTTACATACATTGTTTTTTGCACATGACAATTCAATGAGGTTAGCAGAAATTTTTATATATGGTAACAAGATGACTCAAGATCGTTGTCTTGTGAAAGATATACAGCCTATGACAGAGTTTCATATACAACGATCATTATTCTAGATCATATTGTATGAAGGTTTTACTGTGCATTTCAAACTCCCTCCCCCAAAGGACTTCATATTGTTTCCAAGATGTCCCACAAAATAATATGTTTTCTCAGATTCCCACACTGTGAAGGGTGGGTTAGGTGGGAATTGTATCCTAGTTTTGTAAAAAGAAAGGGATTTGAGTGGGTTGGTTTAAGAGCCACAGTAAGGATCCTAGATTACTACATCTTCTTGTGCATGTAATGCTTTGCATGATGTTTTGATGATTTACATTCATATTTTACTATGTTTACGTTTTGAAAATAATGGTTAACTTTAAGAATTAAAAGATACATTTGAAATGAACTTTAAAAAATGCTTCGAGGGTGAAATTTCTTAAAATTGCTCTTCAATTCATCTCGTCCCCTGGTTTTACCATACTTCGTTCACGTTCCTTTGTAGCATCAGATGTTAGACTGCATTTAATTTTCATCATCGTAATTTCCATAGCTGGTTAAACAACTTGATGAGGAAAAATATGGAGTGGATTTTGCTTCTTCAATAAAAGACATCAAAGTAACATAACCGTACTGGGACTGACAGTTCAAGTTAATCAAGTGTTTCTTTTTCTTTCACTGGCAGGAAAGCGGGAGGCGGGTAGAAAGATCGAGATAGAGACTCTGTATTAACGTCAATCAGCGCGCAGAAAGAAGAGAGAATCTGTTCCCCTAGGTCTGAATAATTAAGTGCATATGTTTTTAATTAGCAACATCTTTGTACTCTGTCCCTCATTTAAATGTTCTTTTTTACCTGGTGTGTTAATTTTCCGAGATTATTCATGTTTCTACGCGTCGTGAGAAAATAAAGTCAATTAAATTAACTGGAATAAGCGTAGAGCTGAAAACAGCAGAGAAAAGGGTCTTTACCAACAGTGACCGATGGCACCGGAAGAGTGTAGCCCTCATGCAAAGAGGTCTGTTTTCCTCCTCCAACAAAAAGCGGGCTCTTCCTGAAACTTACTTTTACAGATGACACGTACTTGCTCCTGCAGATGCAAGAAGTACATGGTTGTCTGCATCGGTCTAACGAAAAAAAGGGAAACTTCATTTACCACTTTCCTGAGCCATCTATTTCCACGTGGACCGAAAAGCAAAACCTCCTCTTCAAAATTAGTCTCAAGTAGCAGATACTCTGTCTAGGTTTGTGTATCTCAGTCAGGTCAGACGCGGTTCCAGACTCACTCACATGCTTTCACGGTGCTCGAGCCGCGGGAGCGCTTGGTGCGTGTGCACAGGAGCCGGCGGCGGCGCCGGTGGCCTCCCCGGGGAAGCGAAGGCATTGCTGCTGCCGCGAGATGGCTCGAAGTGCAGCGAACACACGGACGCTTCCTGTGAGTAAATGAGCTGCTCTTCGGTTTTCCTTCCCGAGTGATTCCGGCTCAGTCGCGTTCCTCCTCGAGGGAACCCGCAGGAGCTCCACCGGCTGCCGTCGCCTCCCCAGCGCCCCGCCATCGCTCCCGCAGCCGGTACGTGGAGAGCACGTTGCCTCCAGAAGGCCAGATCAGCGCCCCCGTGGATGGTTCTAGACCAGCGGGAGCGCGCTCTCATCCTTGATGGAGACGTGGGAGGAAAGCACGACATCTAGGACTTCGCCCTCGACCGTCAGAATCAGAGGGAAAGGAGACCGAGAAACGGCCGGGAAGGGAGGCCAGGGGCAGGCGTCGGCCCCATGCGCCCCCAGCCACCCACGCACACCCTCCGCGCGCCCCTCTCCAGTCTGTCCACAGCCCCCGGTGCGGAGCCCTGCACTGCACAAGCCCGTGCCTGCAGAGGGGGCGGCGTGAGCGACTCCCCCCTTTACCACGCGTGGCTTCGAGGGTCCGCGCAGACGTGATTTTGACCAGTTTTGCAACAGTTTCCACGTTGTCCATTTCAGTCCCGCATCTCACTCCGCGCTCGTCCGCACCCCCTGCTGAGGGCGGGTGGCGGAGCCCTCGGAGACCGCCCTCCGGACCACCCACCCCCTAACACTTCTGTATGCTCGGTGGCAGCTAGTTGCCGATAGCAAGTGGAGCAGACAGAGTGGGGGTCCGTGCGGGGCCGGAGCGAAGAGGCTGCGACGCGGGAGGCGAGCGGGCGCGCGGGAGAGGCGAGGGACGTGGGCGGAAAACCCCGGCCGGGGCGTTGCTTTTGCTTTAAAGGGGCAGGCGTGGTCGGGCCCTCCCGCCGGCTTCGCGCAGCCCTCATCCCATCTCTGTGAAAGCAGCCGCTTCCCGCCCCTCGGCAGGAGCCCGGGCTGTGGGCGGCTCGCGAGCGCTGCCCTCGGAACGCAGCCCCCCAGAGGCCCCGGCTCGCCGAGCCCAGCGCGGACTCACACCGGCCGCGGCCGCCGGGCGCTCTCGGCCGCCCAGCACGGATTGCGAACCAGTCAGCGGCGTTTTAGAAGGTAGCAAAGCCCCAATGCCCTTATGCCCTTTGCTTTTCAGTCGTTCGTTTTTTGACTATTATTATTTTTAAACCTGTCGTTTCTGCGTGGCGAGCCAGGAGCCTTCACTGTGTCTAATGGAGGAATCTGAGATGGGGCTTCTCTGGATTTAAGAGTGGCCCCTCTAGCGAGCAGTCGGGATTGCGGAGAAGCCCTGGATGGCCCACACCACACAACCCGCGTTCATCCCTCCCTCTGGTGCGCGTGCGCGTGCGTTCTCTTCCGTTTCTAGCCTCTGGAAACTCGTTCAGGGCCGCTGAAAAGTCAGGAGAGGCTCACCTCTTATTTCCCACGGATTCCTGCCTTTCCGGAAACGTTGCCACCCAATAAGTATGAGCGTGTTATTTTGGAGAAACAATTAACCCATACCCAAATAAAGCTCCGGAGGAAAGAAGCAGGCGAGACTGGAAGACCTGGAAGCGGCTGGGATTCGCTCGTAGGGGAAAGTGCGATCCGGGGACGGGCTGGGGGTTCCAGTCCCCCTACTTCAGCACCCGAGGGAATGGACAGCGTCTCCGGACTGGGCTGCAGCCACGGGGACAGAGCTGCGCTGCCGCTGCCGTCCTTGCCGCCCCTGTCGGCGCCACGGGCCGCTGGGATTCCTGTTCCTCGCAGCTAAAAGGCGGAGCCTTTAATACCCCTTCGTCTCCCCGTCCCCTCCCTTGATGGACGAGAATTAACCCTGCCTCTACACCTGCTACACCGACGGACAGGGCTCTGAGGCGTAGTGTCGCTCCGCAGATGTAAGCTCTCAGCAGCAACTTCAAGAGGCATTCTTCCATAGGGGGCTGGGAGGAATGCAGGCAGAAGAGTAAAGTCGAAGTTCTTAGAAGCTCTGAGAAATCATGGGCTCTGCAATCAGGATTGAAATGCTCAAAGGCCCACACTTCTTGAAATAAACAGAATGTTCCTGAGTGGATAGCAACTGTCCTGGAAATAGCTTTGTGAGAGGAGGTTGGAGATCTATTCAAAACCCTACCTTACAGAAACTGAAAAGACTTCTGATTCCTCTACTTGTCAGGTAAGTGATAATACTATTATCTCCTTTTCTTAAAAAAAAAAACAACAAACAACTCTAATGGCTTTCTCCAGGTTTAACAGAAAGAACACAATCAGTATTGTTTTCCTTGTGATTAAGGAGATCAGTAATTTCTTTTTAAAATAGTTGTTCCTGGATTAGGATCTTAGAAAATCTCTTGCCTAGCAAAATAGTCAGATATTTTAGTTCCCCAAGGTCCCTTATCTGACATGAATCGTAAAAATAACATATATGTCGTCTTACATAATTACAGTAAACCTTTAGGTGAACATTTTTCTTATTGCTTATCTAATATCTTTTGGGGTCTGGGTATAGCTTGTTTATCTATTTATTTATTCTCAAAACTAGTATAATCTGGTGATTGGCAGGAGGGTTCTATTGTCTTATGCATGCAGTTAAAAATGATTCTGTGTTACATAGTATGCAAGGCTCAAAAAAGTTGAAGTAGAAATGGTTTAACTACCCCTTCTAATATATTTTATGTGGTTTAATTTGCCAAGCAAGGCACAGAGACAAATACCTCTATACATACACACCTGATTCCTCTATCACAATCCCCGGGTATACCTACACCTGTAGAATCTTATCTTAAAGAAACACACAATATTTTAGTTAGCATTCTCTTTTCAGCCTTTGCAAGCTCAAAACTGCTTGCTCAAACCAGATCTGCCGGAAAATAAACATTAGAAGTTTTAGTGTACATCTTTAAGAGAGCTGGATTTCGACAGCATTCTGACTTATTGGTCACTGAAATCCAGAAAGTGATAGGGGCCAATAGGTTTTTGACAAACCATAAACTTTGAAGTGCTGATTAAATCTGTTTTCTGTTGATTCTTATTTCTGGAGCCTTCTGCTGGAGCTTTAAAATTACAATCTTTCACAGTGACCTTGATAAGTATTCTGCCTTAATAAAAAGGGTTCACTGAGTAAAGGCAATTACGTAAATTTATAGCCCATGCCTGACATTTTACTAAGAACTCCATCAATTCCAATGAGTACATTCAGTTTACTGAAGAGTGTTGATTTGCAAGGATGGAATTTGACATTCACGTAAATACACGTGATGGTACATGCATAACCAACTCTGTGGAAAGAGTTTGCCCATTTGAAAAATTACAAGGTTTTTTTTTTTTAATTTTGTAGGTCATATATAACTGATATTAAAATACCTCTACTGCATATCTATACTTACCCTCCTTCTCAATTTTAACACAAAAATTATCTCATGCAGTTATGATGGTGGTGGGCTGATGGCCCTTATTTTGCATTGGCTGAGAGTAGCAATTACACTCTGAGGAAAAATCATTCTTAACTGTCACTTACCACTTACCACGAACCTGCTTGCTTAGCAGAACGGGAGCAAAGGCATCTATGTCACTGAGTTCCTTGGGGGCTCTATTGCCCTACATAGGTCAGAAATGATCATCTGAGGAGCAGAAGCATGTATCATGGATTTGGATCCTTTCCCAGGAGACTGATAATGTGCTCCTAACACAATCCTAATTTTTTTCCAGCCAGAGAGATCTGGTAGTGAAATTACCACATGGAAACTTAATCATGTTTTAAGAGAGTTACAGCATGCCCATGTCGTTAGATTATTATTTTGGTTGCCATTTAATTAACATCGACTGACTCCCCTGGTCAGTAGAGTATAAAATAAGAGCAGATAATGTGCTCCTGCCAGCATGCCTGCAGGCGAATGGCGGCAGTTCTCTTCTCAGTGGTAGAGGGCAGGCTTTCTCTATGCATAGCTGAAAACACACAAGTAGAAGTTACCTTTGCCTAATCCCTTTGGAGATTTAGTTACAGACATAAATAACACTGATTCGCCCTTCCACACTGATGAAAGTACATGGAAGCTTCTGTCAGTCTTTATCTCTGGGGAAATGTTAAAGTTTTACAAACCAACTTAATGCCTACCTAAATGCTCATCTCTAACTGCAGAAACAACACAAATAACAAGAACAACAACAACAAAAAAGGAGGAAGTGGGGTTAGTGGAAACAAACCTTCATGCTGCACATAATTGTGTAATTGTTTGTCTTTAAAGGCAAATCAGCATTTTACTCAGGGACATTTGAACCCCATTAAAGCAACTTCTTTGCCTTGAGAGTCACTTTATTTTGTTACAGAAAAAGTATACAGGAGGTCTTGAGAGTACCAGACACAATAATTCAATATCTCCTCCCCACCAAAAAAAAAAAAAAAAAAAAAGTAAACAAAAGTTTTGTTTCATAAGGTTAAGTGATGGTGGCTGTTGCTTACATTTGAGATTCAAAAGGGAAACGTGAAATAGGATTACATAACCAGGAAAATGTACAGTGTATATAGGATCAGAGGATAATTAGAAAAGAGCCTTGGAATCTGCTCAATTGCCTTTTTTTCCTTTAACAAGAAATGGAGTGTGGGCAGTGGACAAGGAGCTCTGGCCTGAATCTTTAGATTATAAAATATTATTAAAATCTTCTTGGTTAACTATTTTTGTGTGTAGACCATCTAAATATCAATTGAATATTCTAATGTAATTATACCATGAGATCATATTGGATTTGAATGCCCACAGTTTGCCTTTGGAGTTATTTGCTTGTGTATTAAAACCAGTTCAAAAATTTACCAAAAAATGACAAAATAAGAGATTTTATTACTGAAATTTACGAAAGGCCTTTGGTAGTCAGCACTTTTTTTTTTTTCTTCCACCATTTAAAAGATGTAAATTTCAGGCGGCTAACATGCTTATTCACCTGATTCCATCGAGTGAGGCAAAGCCACCAATAGAGAAAGCATACTGTAAGCCAGAAACTATTTCTATAGTCATCTCACCTTACCAGAAAACAGTACAGTGAGTCATAGAATGGAACTCAAATAGAGAGAGACCTCTGATCTGGTATTTTCTCTCTGTCTAGCTTAGCAGTGAGTTATGGTGAGGTTGAAAGAGACAGCATGTTGCAGTATAAAACATGTTATGCATCATGATGTAGGAAAACAAGTTATTGTCTGACAGTCAAGAGATTAGGACTCTTCTGGTCATAGAATCTTGTACAAGTCACTCAACCCATTAAAGTTTAACATTTCTTTCCTAAAATGGAGATACTTTACTTGCACATTTAAGGCACAATCCTTTACACATGGTTGACACCTAAACAGGAGACAAATATATGATGCCTACTTTGTAGAATATTGGAAAGTTCAAATATGATGATTTGGGGAGTATTTTGGAAGCTTAAGTGCTATATGTGTGAGTTATTATGATAATTTCCAATAGTATTTATTCATTCATCAAAAAATTTCCTGTTAATTACTACATAGCAGGCATACCTCTTCCATTTTAAACTTTCAGTATAGGGAATATAATGTTTTCCTGATAATTCAGCAGTCATTTTCTTTACATCTCTTAATGGTATAAGTGTTTTAATGCAGGCAGGACCTTGCTTAAAAATATTTATTATTCAAAATTGACACCATGTTCTATACCAACTGCTCAGACTTAGGTCAACATGACGTGAGTTCATTTTAACAACTTTCATTTTGACCTTTGAAGACTTCATCACTGTCTTTATGTCACAATTTTTTAGTCTATGAAGGAGGATTAATATTCATCATTAGTGATATTTACATGGAAATATATGTAATATAGACTTAAAAACTCGATATCTAAAAACACATCCAGAAAGCATGTTGATTTGATTTCTGGATGGTAGGGATGGAATGAAATGTGGACAACATGGGGGCTGACCTATGGAACTAGCCTGCAAATTCTATAAAGATATAGTCTTGATTCAGTCTAAAGCTTAGATTCTATTTACAAGACCTCTTCAGGAAATCTCAAGTGAGACATTATCTCATTGCTTATTTACTTTTACCAGTTGGAGTTTTAAAAGTGACAACAAATTTTTCAGTGTAATTTATTAACATTTGGTTTGTATAGATTTCTGGACTATTACTAAAAATTTACCAATAGTATGCTTAGGAAATATAAATTATTATTTGGTGTTACAGTCATTTCCGGTATAGTTTTGTGGCTAAACTATTTGACTGTACCAGAAATGAACAATTATATAATGACCTAGTTAGTGATATGATTCTGAATTTTTTTTGTTTGATTTGTTATCACTTACAAAAAAGGAAGGAAACAATAAATAAAGGAAAATGGAGAGAGCAGGAAGTGAGAGGTCATTAAAATAATTTATTGAGGCCAAGAACCTATCTTTAAATTATCTTGTTCAGCTCATTCTACACACTGAAAGCATTAGAAGATCATTTTGATGTTCATGATTTTGGTCTTCAATTTGTCAGCAAAGCTAAAGTAATAGTGTTTATTAATAAAATAAAATAAAATAAAATAATCATTAAATCAATTTATTTGAATACTGGCTCATTATTCTTTCATTAAGTTTAATGTACTTGCATACATTTTTAATTAAAATTTGTGAATGTACATAGATATACATTTATATTTAGCAAATATATTAGTATTCACTCAAAATTTCAGCTAAAGATTTAATTTTTTAAAGGAATACATGCTTACCTGATACATTCACTCAATAAATGGACAGAAAACAGGACTCTTGTAGCAATGGTATCATATTTTAACAATAATGTATTACTTGTATAAAACTATAAAAAAATGAGTAATGCATTCTCTTTAAATCTTCTCAAAGGGAACCATGGTGAGAAATAAGTCTCTGAGATGAAGAAATTTAAAAATGTAGACAAGAAAAGAATGTTAGGTGGTTAAAAATGCATCACGTACTATATATACAAGATCTGGGGTCCAACATGGTTTTCTCATCAATTGTGATCTTTGGTAAATCACTTTACCTTAACTTAATGGCTCATCTGTTTTCTTATTCCTCTTGGGAAATCATTATCATGTCCATTAGAAAATAAACAATAATCCACAGGGTTATTTGAGCTCGAAAACTTTTCTTCTAGTTTCCTCATGCCATTTCTCTTGATGATATTTTCATGTCATGGTGGAAGGTATATGGGACTTAGGATCAGACTTGAATTTGACTTTTGATATAGACATGGCATTAACCATATGAACTTGGACAAGGGATGTAAAGTCTCTGGGTCTCTGTCTTCACATGTAAAACAAAAGAAAACATCCACCTCAATATGTTCTTGGGAACAGTTAACATAACAAGGTATAAAGAATGGCTACTGTACTGCCTGTACACAGGAGGAACTGGATTAAGTTGGTTGTGCAGTACTTACCTTGTTAGACCCATCTGCATATGGACTATTCCAGGATTGCAAATTAAAATGCCTGTAAGCCTTGGGCAGGAACCCAAGGTGTGAGGCTGACTGCAGGTACACACAGCGGAGCCAGCTGCCCAACAGGGTTCTCCACTCTCAGCTTTGCTCGTAAGAAATGAAAATGTAGAATTTTGTGTGAAATTACTCATTTTCACCGAATTTAATTTTTTTGAATTTTGTGGAACAAAATGGACTACACGCTGGATTCAGTACACAGGGTGCCTTCTGTGTGCTGCAGCTGCAAAACCATCACATTTCTGACTTCAATGGAATTTGTTAAAAAGCCCGACTGACATATTTAGTCAGAATTTTTTTCCAGTCCTCTGTTTTTATTTAAAAATGGGAGAATGAACCATGACTTGGCAAAAAGTCTCATCTTAATATCTTTCAGAAGTTTATAAGAAATATATCAAAAAAATGACGAGTGGCTGAGATGAAATAGATACTCCATTTCTTTGAATGGTCAAAAATATTGTGGGGAAAAATAGTTCATAGAATAAATAGGAATGAAGATAGGTCAGCAGTAATCCATGTTTTATTGCAGCATCTCTTCCTGCTATTACATTTTTTTCCTATTTTACATGCAACAGTTACAATAATCCAAATGATAACCTTGACTAACAGTAAGACTAAGAGAAGGGACAATAATCAGTTAATGACTATTATCTATTAAATGCAAATTCCCCCTCACCCCCAGTACAAATTTCCTATTTTTATATCTGCTCATATACTTAAGAACAAGTAGTTTCTTTAGAAAGTTATTCTTTATTTTTTCAGCAGGAAATCACAGCACAGTCTAGAAAATACTCTGTTGGAGTCCACAGATTGGATCCACATGGCTTATTGTACATTCAGTGACGTAAGTCCAGACGCACACACAAGTGCACAAACCCAGGGACGGATGAAACTATGCTTTTGGTTTGATATGAGGCAATTCTCTATAATTCCTTCCTTTGTAATTCTTGTTCATAGTGACTGTGTCAAGAAGAAAAACAGCTCAACCATGGTTGAAGGAAAAAAGCTTATTTTGATAAATTCTTATTTGTATATTTTTTAGTTCTTTTTGCTAGAAGTGAAAAAATCCGACTTAATCCAAAGAAATTAAACAAACATAACAAAAAAATAGAAAAAATATTTAGTGGCTCATTTAACAGTAAATGACAATAGACATGGCTGGATTTAGGTGTTCAAATAATATCATCTACATTCCTCAGTGCTCGTCACTCCAGAGCAGGGTTTGCTGACGTGATCAGTTTTTTTCTCTCTCTCTCTCTTTTCTGTGTTTCTGTGTTTCTCTCTATTTCTCTGTTTTCTCTGTATCTCTCTCTCCCTCTCCCCTGTCTTTTTCTCTCTCTTATGCACCTCCTCACCAGTTCTGGGTCTATATTATATTTTTTTTCAAATTCATTTCTCTTCTTCAATAGTTCCATTCAATGACTAGGACTGACCAAAGGAATAGTACACACTAAGGCTGGAGCCTGAAGAAGAGTAGGCTACACACAAACCACATTGACTGAGGGGAGGGCAGTAATCTTTAAATGACTACCATGGTGCAGTTGCCATCAGGGGGGATTGCATTACAGGACAGGAAATAAAAGCAATTGTTCACTGCAATACTAGTGAAGACTCTACCAGAGATTTCTGAGTCATTTAATTTATATACCATTGAGGGAATACTCTGCAAAAGTAAGCTCATTGGCTTTTTGTCTCTCTAAAAGCTTGCTTTTCTAAAGAAAGAACATCTTAAGAGGAAATGTTCACAGTGTGACCTTCAATGTAATTAATGCACCACCGTTTTGTGGGTGTTCTTTTACTTCATTATTCAAAAATGAGTAATATCAAAAGGACACACAAATCGAGTAAGAAACCTGTGGGGACAAAAGTACTTCTTCCTGGATAGTTTTTACTCTGTATTTGGTGGGCCTTTTCCAGAAGATTTTAGTAGTATTTCCTCATTTGGCAAATGATAAATCTGCTCTAGTTTAGCTGGACTATTTACCTTTTATTTTCATGGTTTGGTTTTAATCTTGAAGAACTGAAACTTCTAAAAGCAGGTTAATCTAAATGCCTATGGCTTACACCACTGATTATAGGTAATACAAACAAGAAGTGATACAACAGGGTACATTTAGAGTCCAAGTAAGTCGAATTATGATAGCTTGTGTAATTCATTAATTTCACAAAGTGGCTGTTCAATTTTTTCCAAACAGATCATTTTCTCTAGTTAATAATCTTATGAATGATTACAGAAAAATATTTATCAACTAATCAATTCATTTTTATTTTCCATTTTGTGTTTTATTTTTATACAGTGAGTTTCTGGAAAGCCCTTTGAAGTTGGAGTTAGAGCATTTACTTTATTGCTATATAAACTCTTCATAGAACATAATAAATACACTCAAGGAAACTTAATCTTCTCTTTTAGTTTCTATTCATAGTATTATTCCTTGGCATTTTGTGTGATAATGATTTTTACAGACCCACATTAGGGCATCTCATGTGATTCTCACAGCAAGACGGGGAAGTTGAATTTTCATTCTTGTCTTGCAATAAGATAATTGGGGTCCAGAAAAGTTAAATGGTTTTCTATGGATTAAGTCAAAACTAAGATTTGGAGTCAATATTTTATACTTTTGCACTCTTTATAGGTGGGTTAGGAGGAAAAATTGCCTCTCCTCTTAGCCCATCTATTACATGCCTCACTTGCTTCAGACTGTGGTAAAAACCAAACAAAAAAACCCAAGCAACAGTATTTTACAGACTTTCAGTTTTATTAAGTGACTGGAGGGGTTTAGATACTCAGACATCTTGAAAGGATCATGTATGATCTTAACCTCAACCTTATACGGACAGGGTGGTTTTCTGATAATAAAATCACATGTTGAAAGTCATATTTTAGGGGCATCAGTGACTCATGGTGGACCAGAGTTGAATCTGTTGCAGAATCAAGGTTTGGTGTGATGAGAAATGAGGTGAAGTTTAGAAAGGTGTCAATTCTAGATGACTGCACGCTTGTGATGCCACAAACGAACAGAGGATGAATCAAGAGAAGGAGACCAAATGAGGTCATGTGTTTTTTACGTTCTAGGTGAATGCTAACATGCTCGATAAATGTAAAATGTTCTTCTTTGGAGGAATGATGGGACATCTGACTTGGGAAATGTCACATGGATGGTGAAAGGATGTAACAGCCAAATGGCAGGCAAAGGAACCATTACCTTCAGAAAGGGGGTAAAACCTGCCATATCCAACTCAGAGCTGAGAGAATGAAGGGAAAACAATTGTTTATGGACATAAACACCCACATTTCAGAAGAAAGGAAGAATAGGAGGAGAGAAGTTTATAAAAGAATACTTATGAGAAATGCCTGCTTAGCTCTTTTGCCCATTTTTTTAATTCGGTTGCTTGTTTTTTTCTTGTAAAGTTGTTTGAGTTCCTTGTATATTCTGGATATTAATCCTTCGTCAGATGTATATTTTGCAAATATTTTCTCCCACTCGGTTGTCTTTTAACTTTGTTAATTGTTTCTTTTGCTGTGCAGAAGCTTTTTAGTTTGATTGTATTTGACAAAATAAAATAAAATAAATATATAAAAAAAGAATACTTAGAAAAGTGTATGGGGAAAATAGAAGGGAAAAAACATAGAGTTCTAAGAAAAACGTAAGCAGTTAACAGTGTCGATACTGCACAGAGGTGGAAGGAATGGAGATTTAGGTAACTTTGAGGTTGCCCAAAGCATATCATTGGGCAACTTAGAGAGAACAGTTTTGAAAAATGATCCAGATAATCTTCAGACTGTCAGATCCTCAGGATCAAATCAAGTATGTGACAATGAAATGACCACATTTATTGTAAGAAGGTGGTAGGAAGCAATGGAGATTTGGTGAGAGGGGGAAAAGCTCTGTGGGGCAGTCCTCATGCTGTGTGTTGTCTACCCTGTTGCTCCCAGTCCATAGCCTCCTTTGGAATTTGGAGACACCATTTCTCTGGGAATATGATGTTTTTTTGCATTAGATCAGCTCCATCTGGGGTGATGGAGTCTGATGAGAGAAATAATTTATTGTATAGTCATCCTAAAAGATTCACATACTACTTGGGAAGAGCACTGTTTAAATTTTTTTGTTCTCTCCTGTTAATTATATATTCATTTTAAGTGATCATGTGACATTTACATAACATTAAATAATTACTCGTTTGTTTTAGCCACTGGAAAATTAACCTTTCTCCACTAGTAACATGTAACATAGTGTTGACTTGATCTGAACGACTGAAATTAATCTCAAATAATGATTTTTTATTATAGTCACCTATTGTATTCTCATATACAATTTCAGTCCTCTCTGTCTTTGATCTTGTTTGAAATTTCCATATTTTTCTAAAAGAAATTCCTGAGGATGAAGCATAAGAACATGAGATCTGCAGACCAATCTAAACCTGCTTAGTGCTCTTTATCTCTCGTTGAGGCTGGGTGACCTAGAAGACCATCAGGGGCAGTGGAATTCATTGGAGAGCTGGCATTTCCCAGAGAATTCAGGCAAACAAAAATTTACTTTTGTTTTATATTCAAATTCCTTTCTGAAACCACTCAAATTCTCCAGATAATTGCCTAGCTTTATCTTGGTACTGCAGGAGTAAATTATCTACTTCTGGAGGCCACTTAAGTTTTCTAAACCACCAGTGTGCCGTTTAGCAAATTACCTTTTCAGTGCACTAAAAGACTTCCCGGCAACCCAAAGGAGTTAATGCACCACCAAACAGTGGGCGATTTATTCCCTCTAGCTGATGGGATCACACAGTTTAGAGCATTATTGGAGCTTTTGCACTGAGTCACTGTCACTGTGGAGCATCAAGTCATTGAGTTTCTGTGAAGCTAGGCCATGGCGGGGCGAGGTATTTATCATTGTGGAGGGGGACAGGAGATGAGGTGCCCCTTCCCTTGAAAAATGCAGATAATGCATTCTGCTATCATCTGAATGGAATTCCTGTGCCATCATCTGTATACTTGGCAATAAAAGGCAAGTTGGCAATCCATAGTCCCAAGAAGTTTCCTGATTATATATTTATACAGAAGCATTCTTTGTGAAATAATCAACTTTTTTTTTTTTTTTTTTCATGTAATGACCACTGCCTGTTTTTATTCTGGTTCTGTTTGTGAATTAAAATAATTGATTTTCCAACAATTAAAAAATCAATTACTTAAATATAAATGAACCTAGAAGATGTAACTCTTTTTGGTTATAATCCTTCTCGTGTTTCTCCATAAAGTTTCTATCTACTTTATTATTTACTGTTATTTTCTGTGGCTGTTGACATTCCATCTGGAATATCTGGAATTTCAACTGGAAATTTTTTTAAGGATTTTTTTTCTTTTACCTGTGGACCATATTTCAAGCAATGTGTGCGTACATAATACATACTATTCTACCGAATAAATCACAGGTCCCTACATTGTTTTTAGGGGATATTGTCAAAATATTGAAAAATGTATAAGCAGTTATCCTTATGAATGGTTGAAATTATTTTGAGAACTAAGCAAATATATTACAAACAATTCAATGTGTTGGTTTTTTTAAAAAAAAGAAAATATTTTAAAATATTATTTAACCTTTATTTCTCTGAAACTTTTCTGAGGAAATGGGGATATGGCTAAAATAAGTATAATCACAACAATTAATTAAAGCCTAGAAATAATTCCCATTAGTTTTACAAGCATGTAAAGAATTCAATAGGCTATTTCCTCCTGAATAGAATCAACAAAACTCCAGATGAAATGCCGTCTCTTCCTTCAGTGTGTCGTTCCAGAATATTTGCATATGTGCTCTGCTTTAGTGTACTTAGCTGAGCCAAGCCACTCAGTCTTTTCAAGTCTATCAAGGATATATAGCAAGAGTTTGAATCCTGAGAGCCACATGGCACTCGAATGGCTAGAAGTTTTGAGCATCAATCTGAGACTATATTATAACTATTTCTACTGAACATGGAATTTGAACACTTGGAACAAGGCTGATATGTGGCAAAAAAAAAAAAAAAAAAAAAAAAAAAGGCTTGGCATCTGATGAATTACTTAGCATTTCTTTTTGTAAAGAGTAAAAGCCCTCTGGATTCCAACAAAGCGTTTGTGAGCTGTATGGCAGTATTTTGAACAAGGAGATCATTTATAAATGCTGTCTTTATATTTAGGAAATGATTATGGGATGCAGCTGCAGGTTTTAATGACTTTTAATAAAGTGTGTTATAAAGTGAATTAGCAATAAATGTCTAACAGATGATACTGAATCAAGACATTATAGAACATCGTTATGTATATATATTGGATTGTAAAACTATATATGTGTTCCTGTAATACCAGTCGTTCGTAATTTTCTAGGATATTTTGAAGGAAATTTCAAGGCAGTTTAATTTTTAATAAATAGAATTAGTACATCAAATAGGTCTGCTAAACCAGTAAAATTTTAGGTATATAACTGATAAATTTAAAAAGCTGAAGCACTCTTAAATTTCAACAATACATAGAATTATAAAATAAGATTTACGTATAGTACCTGAAATACATATAATAGTTCAGCCTTTCAGAATTATGTAATTTTTCATAAAGAAAGGTGAATGTATTTTGTAGAAAAAAAATAGTTTGGTAAAAAAATTCTGTTCAACACTTGTTTTGCTGACTTTGCCAAGACTCTAAATTGCAATGTCCAGTGGCCTGAATACTGATGAACAAAGGCAGACACAGCTCCCCTTGTTTGTATAAGTGTTTGTAGGCCACCCCAGCATGCAGGACGATGCAGCATAGATTTGTTTTAAAGACTAAGGTTGGTCAGTAACCTCAAGAAGGTTATAGTCTAATGATGCAAAGCAAGGCTATCACAGAATCCTGAGGTCAAGCCAAGCTAGAGTTGGAAATGTACTCAGAGATTATTGGGTTAAGAAACTGTTCAGAAAATGTCTGCAATGTACTGCAAGTTTCAAATTTAATTCATTACTGAGTGGAAACAGAACCACCATAACTTATGGCTTAATTAATTATGATAGTCGCAGAATAGTAAAGGAAAAGTGAACAACATTTGATAAGCATCTCTTTAGGGAACCACATTTCAGGGTAAATAAGCAACCTAGGATGCTGAGAAGCTAGAGAAGAAGCAAGTTGTAGGTCTTCCCAAGTCTCAAGCAAGCATGGTTGAGTTCCCATCATAGATATAATTAGATAAAGCAATGCTGTATCTGGAAAATCCCTTTTTTTTTTTTTTGAAATAATTATAGACTCAAAGGAAATTGCAGAGATAGTTTCCTGTAAAACTTTTATCCAGTTTCTCCTGGAGGTAATATCTTAAATAATTATAGTACTGTACCAAAACAGGAATTGATTTTGGTACAATACTGTCAAGTAGCCTCTTTTAGATTTCACCAGTTTTTACCTGAAATCGTGTATGTGTGTGTGTTGTTCTGTGTAATTTATCACATTTAGATTTGTATAACCACCATCACAATCAAGACACACAACTGTGTTATCACCACAAAAGAATTTCTTTCTTCTCTCCTTCATGGTGTGACCCACTCCCCACTTTCTTGGAAACCACTAATCTGTTTGCCATCTCTATAATTTTTTCATTTTCAGAATGTTAAATAAATGGGATCATATGGTACATAATATTCGAAATCAGCTTCTTTTGTTACTCAGAGTATTGCCCTTGAGAGCCATCCAAGTCGTTGTGTGTGTCAGTAGTTTACTCTTAATAGCTAACAGTATTCCGTGGTATGGTTGGACAAGTTTGTCTGCTCATTCACTAGTTGAAGGGCAGTTGGGTTGCTTCCGGTTTGGGGCTACTACAAATAAAAGTGCTATGAACATTCATATGTAGGTAAGTAGTTATGCAGAAATAGATAACCAAAATATATCCCTATAAGTGTTCTTCATTCTTTAACAGGATATGATAACTATATATATTGAGAAGGCACGTAATATACCGGACAGAACAAAGGATTTTGAACCAGTTATACTAAGTTTTAAATTCTGACTTTCCACTGATGAATAACGGTTTTATACTAGTTACTTTTGCTCTCTGAGTACTAGTTTCTAATATGTAATAAGTGTGAAGCAATAACATTTTTCTAAGATTAATGCAAAATTTAAAAAATTCAATAAAGTTCCCCCACAAATATTGATTTTCTAAGAAGAGGTTCTAGTTAATGCCATATTTACTTGATTTTATAATCTCCCATATAACAAAAAGTAAGAAAATGGGTTTGCAAATTTTTTTGAAAATTTATACACAATATGTACAAATATAGATTATTTACAATATATATTATTTATAAGTTCACAACTACATTTACAAAAACTGGACCACGTATTGTACCATAAAGCAAACCATGCCAAATTTCAAATAATTAAAATTCTAAGAGCATGATCTTTCATCAGTACAATTTAATAAAAATAATAAAAATAACTAGAGTCTTTTTGACAAGTAGTTCTGGAAGAACTGGACATCCACCTGCAAAAAAAAAAAAAAAAAAGGAATCTAGACACAGATCTTACACCCTTCACAAAAATTAATTTAAAGTGAATTATCAACCTACATGTAAAATTCAAAACTATCAAACTCCTTGAAGATAACATAGGAAAAAATGTAGATGAACTAGAGTATGATGACCTTTTCGATATAATACCAAAGCCACAATCCATGAAAGACATAATTGATAAACTGGACTTATTAAAATACAAACTTCTGCTCTGTGAAATACAATGTCAAGAAAATAAGACAACCCACAGAGTGAGAGAAAATATTTGCAAAAGATGCATCTGATAAAGATCTATTATTAGAATATACAAAGAACTCTTAAAACTCAACAATAAAAAATTAACAACCCAATTAAAAAATGGATAAAATACTTGAACAAACACCTCAACGAAGAAGATATGCAGGTGCAAATAAGTAGATGAAAAGATGTTCAATACCATACATCATTAGGAAATTGCCAGATAAAATAGCAATAAAATTTTATGATACACCAAAAATATTAGAAAATTAGAAAATTTTAAATCCAAGACACTGACAACATCAAATGCTGGGGAGGATTTGGAGAAACGGGAACTCCATTCATTGCTGGTGGGAGTGCAAAATGGTAAAGCCACTTGGGAAGACAGTTTCACAGTTTCTCATAAGACTAAACATACTTTTACCAAATGATTCAGCAATAGCACTCCTTGTTATTTACTCAAATGAATTGAAAACTTATGTCCACACAAAAACACAGATATATTTACAGCAGCTTTTTTCATAATTGCTAAACTTAGAAGCAATAAAGATTTCCTTCAAAAAGTGAATGAATAAATAAACTATGGTACATCCAAACAAAGGAATATTATTTTGTGCTAAAAAGAAATGAGCTATCAAGTCAGGAAAAGATAAGAAATAACGTTAAATATATGTTACTAAGTGAAAGAAGTCAATTTGGAAAGGTTACATACTGTGTGATTCCAACTATCTGACAACCTGGATAAGTCAAAACTATGGAGACAGTGAAAAGATCAATGGTTGCCAGGGATTAGGATTAAGGGAGGGATGAATTGGCAGAGAACAGATGACTTTTAGAGTGAATGTGCTCTGTATGATACTACAATGGTGGATAAATATCAGTATATACTTGTCGAAACCCATAGAATGTACAACACCAAGAGTGAACCCTAATGTAAACTATGGACTTTGGGTGACAAAGATGTGTCAGTGGAGGTTCATTGATTGTAGCAAATGTACCACTGTGGTGTGTGATGTCAATAATAAGGGAATTTGTGAGTATGTGGGGGCAAGGGCTTTATGGGAAATCTCTGTAGTTTCTGTTCAATTTTGCTGTGAATGTAAAACTTCTCTGATAATAAGCTGGAAGTATGAAACTACTAGAAGAAAACATGGGGAAACAGTTTAAAATGTTGGTCTGGGCAAAAATTCTGTTGGGGGGTAAGACCTCAAAAGTACAGGCAACAAAAGCAAAAATAGATAAAACAAGCTACAGGATGGGAGAAAATATTTACAAACTATTCATTCAACAAGGTATCAATAACCATAATATATAAGGAACTCCAAGAACTCAACAGCAAAAAACAAAAACAAAAACAAACAAAAAAACAAGAGCACACGATCTGATGACTGGACATTTCTCAAAAGATGTACAAATGGTCAAAGGTATATGAAAAATGCTCAGCATCACTAAATCATCAGGAAAATGCAAATCAAAACCACAGTGAGATATCTCACCCCAGTTAGAAAGGCTATTATCAAAAAGAAAAAAAAATAACATGCTGGTGAGGATGTGGAGTAAGGGAAACTCTTGTCTACTGTAGTTGGGAATGTAAATTACTACAGCCATTATGGAAAACAGCATGGAGGTTTCTCAAAATACTAAAAATAGAAATACCATATGATCCACAATCCCACTGCTGTATATATATTGAAAAGAAATAAAATTAGTGTGTGCTAAAGAGGCAGTCTCTTCCCCAGTGTATAGGCTTGGTGCCTTTGTCAAAGATCAGATGGCTGTAGGTGTGTGGGTTGACTTCTGGATTCTCTATTCTATTCCAATGGTCAGTGTTTCTGTTTTTATGCCAGTACCATACTGTTTTGTTTATTATAGCTTTGTAGTATAGTTTAAAGTCAGGTAGTGTTATGCCTCCAGCTTTATTTTTTTTGCTCAGCATTGCTTTGGCTATGCGTGCTCTTTTGTTATTCCATATAAATGTCTGGATAGTTCTTTCCATTTCTGAGAAAAATGTCATTGGAATTTTGATGGGGATTGCCTTGAATTTGTATATCACTTTGGGTAGTATGGACATTTTCACAATGTTGATTCTTCCAATCCAAGAGCATGGGACATCTTTCCGTCTTCTTGTATCCTCTCTAATTTGTCTCAGCAGTGGTTTGTAGTTCTCATTATAGAGATTTTTCACATCCTTGGTTAACTCAATTCCTAAGTATTTTATTTTTTGGGTGACTATTGTAAATGGGCAGGCTTTCTTGATTTCTCTTTCTGCATGTTCACTATTAGAGAATAGAAATGCTACTGATTTTTGTGTGTTGATTTTGTATCCTGCTACTTTGCTGAAATCATTTATCACCTCCAAGAGTTTTTATGTAGAGGCTTTAGGCTGTTCGATATATAGGATCATATCATCTGCAAACAGGGACAGTTTGACTTCTTCTTTTCCAGTCTGGATGCCCTTTATTTCCTTCTCTTCTCTGATTGCTCTGGCTAGTACTGGAAGTACTAGTACACTATGTTGAATAGGAGTGGTGAGAGTGGCTATCCTTGTCTAGTTCCTGTTCTTAAAGGAAAAGCTTTTAGCTCTTCCTCATTCAGGATGATATTGGCAGTGGGTTTATCATATATGGCTTTAATTATGTTGAGATATTTTCTGTCTATACCTAACTTATAGAGGGTCTTTGTCATGAATGAGTGTTGAATTTTATCAAATGCTTTTTTTTTTTTTAATCAAATGGTGCTGGGAGAATTGGATAGCAATATGCAGGAGAATGAAACTAGGCCCATACACTAAAGTCAACTCAAAATGGATTAAATAATTAAATATACACCCTGAAATAATAAAACTTCTTAAAGAAAACATAGGAGAAACACTTCAGGAAATAGGACTGGACACAGACTTCATGAATACGACCCCCAAAGCATGGGCAACCAAAGGAAAAATAAACAAATGGGATTATATCAAACTAAAGAGCTTCTGCACAGCAAAAGAAACAATTAACAGAATTAAAAGACAACCAACAGAGTGGGAGAAAATGTTTGCAAAATATACATCCAACAAAGGATTAATGTCCAGAATATACAAGGAACTCAAACAACTTTACAAGAAAAAAACAAGCAGCCCAATTAAAAAATGGGCAAAAGAGCTAAGTAGGCATTTCTCTAAGGAAGATATACAAATGGCCAACAGACATATGAAAAAATGCTCAACATCACTCAGCATCTGGGAAATGCAAATCAAAACTACACTGAGATATCATCTCACCCCCGTTAGGATGGCTAAAATCCAAAAGACTCTGAACAATAAATGCTGGCGAGGTTCCGGAGAAAAAGGAACTCTCATACATTGTTGGTGGGACTGCAAAATGGTGCAGCCTCTATGGAAAATGGTATGGAGGTTCCTCAAACAATTGCAGATAGATCTACCATATGACCCAGCTATCCCACTGCTGGGAATATACCCAGAGGAATGGAAATCATCAAGTCGAAGGTATACCTGTTCCCCAATGCTCATCGCAGCACTCTTTACAATAGCCAAGAGTTGGAACCAGCCCAAATGTCCATCATCGGATGAGTGGATATCGAAAATGTGGTACATCTACACAATGGAATACTACTCAGCTATAAAAACGAATGAAATACTGCCATTTGCAACAACATGGATGGACCTTGAGAGAATTATATTAAGTGAAACAAGTCAGGCAGAGAAAGAGAAATACCACATGTTCTCACTTATTGGTGGGAGCTAAAAATAAATAAATAAATTCACAAACACACACACACTAAATGTGGGGGGCGGGGAAGAAGACATAACAACCACAGTTCCTTGAAGTTGATACGACAAGCAAACAGAAAGGACATTGTTGCGTGGGAGGGAAGAGAGGGAAGAGGGAGGGAGATTTCGGTAATGGGCCACAATAATCAACCACATTGTATATCGACAAAATAAAATAAAAAAATAAATAAAATAAATAAAATAAATAAAATAAAATTAGTATATGGAGGAGTTATCTGCACTCCCATGTTTATTGCAGTCTAGACTAGTCATAATAGCCAAGATATGGAATCAACTTAAGTGTCCATCAACACATAAATGGATAAACAAAGTGTGGTACATGCATGCAATGAAATTTTATTCAGCCATAAAAACAAATGGAGTCTTGTCGTTTGCAGTAGCATGGGTGAGCCTAGAGGATATTATGTTAAATGAAATCTGTCAGGCATAGAAAGACAAATACTACATGTTCTCACTCATATGTGGAAGCTAAAAAAGCTGACCTCATGTGGGTAGAGTAGAATAGTGGTTACTAGAGGCTGGAAAGGGTAAGGGAGAGGGAATGAAGAAAGCTTGGTTAGTGGGCACAAAAATACAGTTACAGTAGAAGGAGTAAGCTCCAGTGTTTGATAGCATGGTAGGATGACAAATGTTAATAATTTATTGTGTATTTCAAAATAGCTAGAAGAGAAGATTTGGAATGTTCCCAACACGCAAAACTGATAAATGATTGAGGTCAAGAGTATCCCAGTCATCCTGATTTGACCATTACACCCTGTATACATGTATCAAGTCACCACATGCACCCCATAGATTTGTAGAAGTTACTGTGTATCAATCACTAGTCTAATTTTTAGACTAGAAAATTTCCATATGTTTGTAAATTAAGAAACTTTTCCTACAAGAATCAAAAAATAAATCTTGTAGAATATTCGACAATAATTTTAACTAAACAATAATAAAATACTAAGAATTTCTAGCATATAGATAATTAAAAAGTAATTCTCTAGCCTTAAGCATATTTTTAGAAAGGAACTAAGGATAAAAATGACTAAACTGAGTATCATGTCAAAAAATTTAAAGAAATGGGAAAACAATCACAAGGAAGTGGAAGAATGATTATATAATTAAAATAAAAATGAGATTAATAAGAACAAAAGCAAACATAGTACAGAAAAATCCACAAAGAAAGGTTGGTTCTTCGACAAGCTTACAGGTGAGGAAGCTACTGGGGATATCAAGGGAAGTGATTAATGACGGGAATAAAGGAATAAAAGTGGGGACATCTACTGAGGACAAAGTGCGTTAAAAAGCTAACAGTATATTATGAACCACTTTACATCAGTATATTGGAAATCTTATTTGCAAGTTACAAATTCCTAGAAAAGCATATTTCACCGAGGAGGGGAGAGTTCCAGTGACCCGCCCCTCATCGGGGACTTCACAAAGGCCTGTGACGCGCTCTGACCTCTTCATGGACCCGCAAAGGGCTGGCCTCCTGGCCGGAGACGCACGCTGGGAGCAGAGACCTCACCGGTGGATGCCTGCGGGGGGCTGCCCTGATGTAGGGTCGATTATGGTAAACGAGCATGGAATGCATAGATGATGAGCAGCGGCTCCTTGAGAATGTCCTGGAAGCCATACGACATTCCGCGTGTGAAATGGGGATGTTCTGTGAGGCAATTGCAGGTGTCCCAGGCGGAGGGAAGCACGGGAGGGGGCCGTCCTGCGTCACTCTCCCCGCCTGTGCCCCTCGATCACGTGTCATCAGTAAGACCAGACACTGAGGGAGACCCCTGAGGCACGGGTGCCTTACTGATGACCTCTAGCTCATTTAACAAAGTCTGAAATGTTAAAACAAAACCAAAACAAAATAAATCCCTGCAGGCATTAAAGGAGTTGAATTGTTACAAAAACAAACTACAAGTAGACAGCTTCAAAAGCAAGTTACACCAAATAGTCAAGGAAAAATTATCCTAAAGAACAGAAAACGAAGAAAGACTTTCATGAATTTGTAAGGTTATCAAAATTTTGATTCCAAAGCGAGATAAGGGTAGTATGAGAAAGACAATACATAAAATATTAGCGAACAACATCCAGAAATACTAAAAACAATCAGTCCTCGTGACTTGATTGATTGATGTCAATAAGGCAAGGTTTCTCTATGAGAAAAGTAACAAAGCAATTTTCACTATTAATAGACAATGAGAAAAAATCATAGACTCAATAGATAGGATTTTATTAACTTTAATTATCCAAATTCATGATAAAATCTAGCAATCTAGCAAGCTAGGAGTAAAAGGAGACCTCCTTATTCTGATGAAGAATATGTGTATATAACAAAAGTCATCATTCTTTTTTTTGTATTGGAATTTTTCCATTTAAGATCAGGAACAAAGTAAAGGCACCAGTGTTACCCCTTCCCTTCCTGTTGTGTTGGAGGTCTTCTCCTGCACAGTGAGCAGATGAAAAACAACAGCCAACAAACACTTGAATAGTTAGAAAGGAATACAGAGACACCAGCCATGTTGCTTCAATGTTTGCACATAGAAAAACTCCCCAAATTTATAGATATTAAAGTTAATAAGAATTCTCAGCAAAAATGTTAGATACAATATAAATATTCAAAAATAAATTTTATTTTTAGATACCAGGAACAAATACCGCAACATATCTATAGAGAACGATAAGTATAAAATATGCACCTTTTACTATCACATAAAAATTAGGCACAATCTAAAAGTAAATTCACATAAAGCAATAGGAAAAGCAGAGACACTCCAGTAGGAAAAAAATGTTAAGACTTTATAATACACTTCACCAAAGAGAACAGGCACATGGCGCATGATGAAAAAGTGCATGGAAATGCAAATTAAAACCATAAAACCAGATGGACAAAATTTAAAAATACTGAATCTAGCTAGCTTTGATGAAGATGCAAGTCAACAGGAATGCTTGTATTACAAATGGGAGTGTAAATTGTCACACACTAAGAAAACATTTTGGACTTATTTATTAAATTTGAATATCCACATATCTTATAAGCTAGAATTTTGCTCTGAAGAAATTCTTGCACTTATACACTAGATATATGTAAAGTCCATAGCAGCTAATTCATTAAAACCGAGACAAAAATAACTCAGAATTTTACAAACAAACAAAATAAGTAGTAGTATGTATTCATTCAATAGAGTGCTATCCATCAATAGAAATGAGAGAATTACTGCTATGTGCTCCATGTGAAAGTATCTCACAATCATCATATTGAGTAAAAGCAATAAGACACAAAAGGAAAAAATACACTATGATTCCATTCCAATGAAGTTCTGAAACTGGCAAAACAATATTGTTTGGAGATGTATAAAAAATAAGTAATGCTGTGATAGGATGGGGCAACCTCGGGAGCAATAAGAGGTTCCTGAGATTCTAGTGATATTCATCATCTTGATTTGGATAGGCATTATTAGTTGCTAGGTTTTCAAAAACAAAGCTAAAGAGTACACATATATTTTATGCATTTTGCATACCTATAGTTTTTCGTAATTAGGGAAGAATAAGTTAATATAATTAAAAATATCAAAACAGGTCAGAAGTTGTCTGCCTCACCCATTCGTATTTCATGAAACTCCAAATCCTTTCCGTGTGAGAGACATAGAACACTAAAACTGTCAATTTTTATCTCAAGTACTGGGACTTACCCAGTACTGATTTTTATCACATAGTAAGTGCTCAAGAAAATTTGTTGAGTGAGTGCATGTCTACCATTTAAAGACTAACAGTACGTATAATTTTTGCTGTGCTGCTTAACATTAATGCAATTATACTCGCTTTTCTTCTAACATTTTATCTGAACAATTTAAATCTTATAAAATAATTGAAAGAGCAATACAACAAACACCTATAACATCTTCACCCTGATTTACTATTTGTTAATGTCACTACCTTTTATTATTGATCTCCAGTGCTGTATGAAGTTACACATTATTTTTAACTGGTCATCATTGCTTTTAAAATTCAGCACTTCTTTACATTTACTTATAATTTCTTTGCTCCCTATTGCTTTTTAAAAATAAGTTGAGATATAATTTCAATAACGTAATATTTGCTCTTTTAAAGTGTACAACTTAGTAGTTCAGTCTATTCACAAGATTGTGTGACTATCACCACTAATTCCAGAATATTTTAATCACCCCCAAAAGGAGCTCTCTGCATTTTAGCAGTCATTTTCTATCCTCTCCTCTTCCTAGCTCTTGGCAAAAACTTATCTACTTTCTTTTCTAGGGATTTCCCTGTTCTGGAGATTTTATAAAAACCTGCAGTCTGTTGTGATTGCCTTTGTTCACTTAGCACAAACAATGTTGTCAATTTTTATCCATGTTGTAGAATGAATGAGCACTTTATTCTTTTTATAGATGGATAATATCTCACCATACATCTTTACCATACTGTCTGTTAATCAACTGATGGACATTTTGGTGTTTCTACTTTTTGACTATTATGAATAAAGCTGCTATTAACATTTACATACAAGTTTTTATGTGGACATATGTTTTCAGTTTTCTTGGGCATATACCTAGTAGTGCAATTGGTGGGTCATGTGGATTAACATTTTGAGGAAATGCAAAACTGTTTTCTAAAGCAGCTGGACTATTTTACATTCTCAACAACACATGATGGTTTCAATTTCTTCACCAACACTTGTTATTATCTGTCTTTTTCATTATAGCCATCCTAGTGGGTGTGAAGTCATACCTCATTATGGTTTTGATCTGCAATTACCTAAAGATATTGACTAATGATATTGAACATCCTGTGTTTATTGGCTATATGTATATCTTTGGAGAAATGTCTATTCAAACCCTTTGCCCACTGTTTAAGTGGATTGTTTGGGGGTTTTTTTGTTGTAGGAATTCTTTATATATTCTGGATACTACATCCTTATCAGGTATGTGATTTGCAAATATTTTCTCCCATTGTGTAGTCTTTTCACCTTGTCTCTAATGTCCTTTGAATCACAAAAGATTTTAATTTTGCTAAATTCCAATTCATCTATTTTTGTTGTTGCTGCTTGTGATTTTGGTGTCATATCTAAGAAACTGTTGCTTAATCCAAGATCTCAAGATTTATGCTTGTATTTCCATCCAGGAATTATATAGGTTTAGCTTTTACATTTAGGTCTTTAATCCATGTTAGTAAACTTTTGTATATGCCATGTTGTAGGGGCTAACTTTTTTTTTTTTCCATGTGTCTAATTGTCCCAGCATCATTTGTTGAAGATGCTATTCTTTTCTCATTAAATGATCTTAGCACCCTATGGGAAATCAGTTGACCACAGATGTAAGGGTTTATTTTTGAACTGTCTATTTTATCCTGTTGATCTAGATGTCTATTCTCAGCCCAGTACCGCATAATCTTTTTAATGTACTGTTGTACTAAGTTTTGAAATAAGCAAGTGTGAGGACATTCAGTTTTATTCCATCTCGTTAAATGCTTGTTAACTCAATTCATGTGATGTATATTTGTTGGTAATCTCCTAAATTCAGTTTCAAGAAATTTGATGAGGATACCAATACATATATACAGTTGTGCCTGAATTATCCATGGAGGATTCATTCCAGGATCTCCCTTGGATGCCAAAATGCACAGATGCCCAACTCCCTTACATGAGTATAAAATGGTGTAGTATTTTCATACAAATATAATTTACATACATCTTCCCATATACTTTAAATAATATCTAGATTACCTATGATAACTGATACAGTATAAATGTTATGCAAATAGTTGTTATACTGAATTTTTAAATTTGTATTTTTTTTTTACTTTTATATTGTTACTTTTTTTCTGAATATTTTTGAACCACAGTTGATCGAATCCACTGATACAAAACTGACAGATGCAGAGGGCTAGGTGTATGGTCTTTGCTTAGGTTAGAAATTATTTGGGAAAGACAGAAGACATAAATATGAAAGAATAAGTAAACATATAATTTATATACAAGATGTTTACTTCTTTCTGTGACTCAGTAAGTTCATAATAGAAATCAAATATGCTGAGACATAAAAGTGAGTGATCCAGTCTATGAGACCAGTGTGTGAGAGCAAGTCTCTTATCTGGTGAGCAGGCCTAGATTATTACCAACACAGAAACCTAAATTTGACTATATTATTCCCTAGCTTTTGTCAGGTCTACCTTACTTCAACATGAATATTTTCCTGATTATATGTATCTTTCCTGCAACAAACATCTTTCCTGGCTATGGATCCTATAGATGTATAGATTTATATTCTATCTACTTATCTATCTACCTATCTATAATATGGTCTTTGTCACGTTGCCTTGTTTGAGGGAAAGCATGATAGAATGACATTTATTGATTAGGTAACTTATAAAGGTTTCAGCCAAATCCATTTGAATATTAAATGGTTGACCCAAGGAGCAAATTCTGTGATAGAGAAGTATTAATGTGAGTGTGGGAGAGACTTCAGGAAGAAGGTGGGACTGCATTGTTCTCTGGAATGCATACCCCTGAAGGGTATGTGTCTAATGATAGTACTTGTTCTGGAAAGCAAAATCAATGCAAAATGAGCACCACAATAACTGCCATTGCCATGAGTATGTCTGTAACTCATACGACGTTTCACCAAAAATACAGGTGCAAATATAAAAGCAAGATGTTTCTGAATGTATGTGAAAATAGGATCCTTTTTGAACTGGCAAGATCTTCACAGGAAAATATTGGTTTCAGCATGAGACCCCCCCATCAGGCAAATAGCTGAAACAGGATTTATGCTTCTGTATTATAAATGGGTCACTGATAGGATTAAAGGAGAAATCTAGAGAAACATGCAGAAATAAAGAAATTGCTCCTCTTTGAACTTTTGGAGAAAAAGTCTTAAGCATGTTTTCAAAAGAAACTGTTATTTATTTCTGCAAGAAATCATGATAAATCAATGCCAATACTTGTTTAGCACTAGTAATGTTAAACCATCCAGTGCCATAAAGGTTGAGGAAAGCAAAAAAAAAAGTTGTTGTACAAACCATTGGTTCATACAACTATCAAATAGTTGTAGGAAGCTTTTAAAAGTATGGATTCATGACCCTGTTTGAGACTTGCTAAGTCTTACTCTTATCTGTCTAATGGGAGAGCAACCAAGCAGAAGTGTGTGTGTCTGTGTGTCTGTATGTGTGTGTGTGCGTATGTGTGTGTGTGGAAGCTCTCCTGAATGTTCTGATCTCATCTTCTGAGAAGAAATGTTTGGAGAGCCGCCTAATGAAATTAAGACTTTGAAGCATATCTGAAATGATTGCTTCTTATTCTATTATTATTCTTATTCTCTCATTAAGAACCCCCGAAGCCATAATTCATTTTTGGTGTTAATCACAGGCCTACACTGGCTGCAGAGATGCTTGGGAAGAATTCTACATGCAAGAAATGCTGGGTCGTGGAAAAAGTGGGTCCATGTGGGGAAGGAGAGCTAAGACAAGGAAAAATCACGAGGCAGAGGAGATAGCTCTATGCAAATGTGTGCTGGCTCCCTCCACCTTCCCAGGCTGGTTACAACAGGGCAAGAGCAATGGCGCCAGGGTTGTAGGACCCAGACTGGTGTGCCCCTCAGCCATGGTTTCTCTCCTGTGCTCTCGGTGCTGTCCTTTGTTCTCAGCCTGCAGCTCTGGCCCAGGGATGCAAGACAGAGATCCCCAAACCTGGGCAACTGCAAAGCCCAATGCTACAATTCACCTGAGAGACTGGCAGATGTACTCAGTAAGGTCTTTCACATTTTTGTTCCCCATCTCAATTTCCCCTTAATTTTCCTTATTGGACTATGAGGTATGACTGTGCCCCTTTTTTAAAAAAAATGCCCTGCTGCAATACCTGTGGTCTTCTAGCTGGCATAAATAGCAGTGAACTTTGGCATTTGCAGTTTAAAGGAACTAATTGATTATATGAAAGTGAATCCAAGTAAAACTAACTAAGTATGAAACTATTACAGAACAGAAAAGGCCCACCTGCCCAATGTGCAGCTGAGCCAGCCACTGAACGCCAAGATTTTCAGTGAAGATAGTGTAGTCTTCATTGCAGGGCCAAGCAAGGAGAATGGGAAGCTATGGCCTTAAATCTGAACTCCCCATTGGCTTTCAATCATGGATTTTTAAAGGCAAAAATTAAGGATATGGGGTTAGGGTTAGTGAAAAGCTCGTGGACATCTCTGATGGGTTGACCCATGTGCAAGCTTCAGCAGCTTTTAAAATCTGCAAAACAACTTGAATCTGTGGGTCTGTGCTGATACCAAAGCAAAGAGCAGAAGCATCTTGTGATTCTAAATCATACTTACTATTGTTTACACTATTATTATTACATTATGTTTAACTGGCTACATTTTTCTTTAAGATAAACAGAACATTCTTTAAGCAAATAGTTACCCTATTGCAATTTCCCACACTTGCTTGTTAAGCTTTACATGCTTAACTGCCATGGTGGCTACAGGCTAACTCTCAAACTAAACAAAATATATTTTTCCTCTAAAAATTAAAAGCACATTAAATTTCAGGATGTCGGTTTCAAAACTAAAAAATGTTCATCAACACTTAATTAGAATGGATCATGTAGAGTTAGTTGTCAATGGCTGAGTTTCCAAAATGCAAGGATGTAGGGGTCATTGCAAACTAATGGATATAATTTAAAAGGCTTAGTACAGGCATAATGAGCTTTAACAGAGTTGACCAAATTTATGTCAACTAAATAAATGCTTTAAAAAATAATTTAAAAAATTTATTTAGATAAAAGGCATATTAAAAAAACACTTTTTTATGTGAGTCTTCTGATTATTTGCCTTAAATATATGTGTACTGAAAATACCAAAGTCCCTTTTACTACAATTTCCCTGTTTATTAGTATGAATTGAGGGCCGACCCTGTGGCTCACTCGGGAGAGTGCAGCGCTGGGAGTGCAGCAGCGCTGGTAGCACCGAGGCCGCGGGTTCGGATCCTATATAGGGATGGCCAGTGTCGGGTGACACCAAGCCAAGGGTTACAATCCCCTTACCGGTCACACACACACAAAATATTAGTATGAATTGATTTTTTTAAAAAACTTAATATTCTTTCATAAATTATTGTACAACTTGTAGTTTTAGAGAACCATAGTGGAAGTATCATTCACATGTTTGGTAATGAAAATACAGATTGCCAGATTGGTTCAAGTAAAGTGATAAAAATATAAACGCTTTTGAGAATGAAAAATATAAGCAATGATTTGTTCTTGAAAATTTACTTGAACCCCATTTTTGGCTCTTTTATAACGTGCCCTGTTTTCTCTAACTTGCAAAAATTCATCACAAATACCTAAAATCTATCATTACAATTCATCATTTCATTTCATTATTTTTCTTTTCTTTCTTTTTTTTACATGAATGTTCACAGTACTTTTATCTAGTCAAAAACTAGAAACAATCCCAATGTCTGTCAACAGGTGAATGGACAAACTGTGGTACATCCATACAGTGAGATAATTTCAAGGTGTAAAAAGCAATTAAGTGTTGATATAGCTATTGATACATGCATCAACCTACATGAAATTCAAAATAATTATGCTGAATAAAGGAAGCCAGACAAAAGAAGAGTACAAATCCTATGATTCCAATTACATAAAACTCTAGAAAATGCAATCTAAACTATAGTAACAAGAGGTAGATTAGCCGTCACCTGGGGATAAGGGGGAGCAGGCATGCTGGAGAAAGGGATGACAGAGTGACATGAAAGAAGGGTCAGGTATGTGCCCAGTATCTGGATTGCAGTGATGATTTCAAGCTGGGCACTTCAGATATTGGCAGTTTGTTACACATCAGTTATCCTCAATAAAGCTGTTGTAAAAATTAATTTCACCTGTTTGTTTGTACCATTTTTAAGTGGCTACCAGAAAATTTAAAACTACCTGTGTGGCTCACATTACATTTCTGTTGGAGAGTGCTGATCTAGATCTAACTACAGTTTTGCAGGAAACATGGGGGACAATAAAATATGTTAAGCACCACTGGGATTCAATCAGCTATATCCGAAATCTGGCAACTGTAGGACCAATGACCAGGTTCTTTCAACAAAGAATGACAAGGGAACCTACAGGTCAGAAAGTATCTGTGAAAAATAGTAACCAAAAGCAATGTGTGACTTTTTTAAACCTCGATTTTACCTTTTTTTTTTTTTTTTTCTTCTCCTCCTTTCTTGTCCTTTTTACTGCTTCCCTTCCTTCTTCTTTCAGGTCCTCTTTTTGCAGAACATTACTCCAACCACATACCTGCAAGCTAATATTTTTGGCAGTTACTGATTTGTCTCTGCCTCCTTTTCCATATCCTATCAGTTGTTAGTCTTGAAATTCTGCCTTCTACTTATCTTTGAGCCTGGCTTCTCTCCTCCATGGCTATCGTAGCAGCCTCATTACTGGTCTCCTGACTCCTTTCAAATCCATACCACTCTCAGGCTTATTTTCTAAAACATAAACCCTAATCTTTCATGCCCTTACCTATGAACCTCCATTGGCAGCCCACAACTGATGGTAACTCCTTGGTATAATTTGCAAAGCTCGGTTCACAAGCTGGGACCACCTGTCTCTCTAATCTCATATATGATCATTTCCCATGATATGTTCCAAAATAACGGGATCAGCTCAGCATGTGCTAAGCATTTTGCATGCCATAGCTAATGTCATCTCTATAAGCATCCTAGAATGTAGATGCAAATTATAATCCGCATTTTGTAGATAAGGAAACATGTGCATGTTTATTATACTGCATCTCAAGATGAAAGTCACGACTCTTTAGTCAGGATTCAAATGCACTGCTGTACTATTCTGCCAGTGCCAATTCTTCCCTCCCTCTCTGCCTTTCTCTCTGTGAGTATCCTAGTCTAGGGTATCAGGAATAACCTTCCCAAGGAAATGATCTTTGAACTGATATTCAAAGTATTATAGACTTTAACTGATAAAAGTCAAGTTTGATGGAGCAATGTTTAATGCACTATTGGAACCACCATGGCCGTTTAGAGACTGGAACATGGACCTGACTGTATTAATCAATAAAATGCCCCTTTGAAAGGTGTATCTGAGTGGACAACCATTTTTCCAAGGCACACTCTTTAGCCCCACACTACCTTGCATTCAAGCTCTGGTAAAGCATAAGTAAAAAAGGTAACCGTTGTGTATTTCCACATGACATTTCCCCTTTGACCTTATACCCACTTTCTCTCCAAGAGATAAGGATACAGTTCAAGACTCAGTGCTTTTCCTTTTGAGGCAACTTGTTACTAAGAGGTTGAATAGCTCTCATCTACAATAATGCGTGCCTCTCCCCCAAGCAAGTTGTCTTTGTGGCTCTCCTACACGTTCTAGAAGCTATAAATGGTCAACTCACTTATAGTTGATATTACCGTCGTCACTTCTTTCCTTAATTCTGATTTTCTCACTGAAATCCATTAAACAAAGATGGCTTAAATTAAAACACTGAATATAAGTGGCTCTTAAGATTAGTCATGGAGACCTTTGCACCTGCTTAAAATTCATGAGGAGCAGAGCTGGCAGCTTGAGTTAGCACCTTTGGCCTCCAGATCCCTGTTCACCTCAAATGCCCTGGCAACTTTCCCAGGTGGAGGACTGTGTTGTGATTCACTAGCAGATGTCATGAACTCTGTGATTAGTCCTCCATAGACAATTCTCTCTTGCTTTGCCATTTCATATTTATTTACTTGTTTTTGGAGTAATAGATTTTATTAGTTTGGAAAACCTACTGTGAGCATGGTCCTAGGATAAAAGTTAGGCAAAATGTACAGACCTATGTTGGCTATATGTTTGACATGAAGAGGCGTAAAATCTAATGGCATATGTGAGAGTGCAAACAAACAATTCTATGTAATATAAATAAAAAGACAATATAGGGAAGTGTATGCTAAATTTAGACTAGGCCACATTTGCCTTTCAAACTGGAACACTGGTAAAATGGAGTAAAAGAGATATTCTACACCTTGGCCAAATAATCTGGTAAGAAGTGTTCTGGATAGATGCTTTGTTTGCCATGAGTGAGAACTCCCCAAGACTGGAGACAAGGAAAACTTAACTAACAATGATCAGAACTTCCTTTTGCATCTCACTTTCCAGCTTACAAAGCACTTTCACATACAACATTTCTTTTTATAAATAAACTTTATTTTTTAGAATGGTTTTAAACATACAGGATAATTGCAAAAATAGGACAGCGAACTTCCATATACTTCATGCCAAGTTTCCTGTTTTTAACATATTACACTAGTATGGTAGATTTGTTATAATTAAAAAATAGATATCAATGCTGTATTTTTCACCAAAGTCCATAGTTTTATTCAGGTTTCTTTAGTTTTTAATGTACTGTTATTTTTCTGTTCCAGGATTCCATCTAGAATATCATATTACATTTAGTTGCCACATCTCTCTAAGCTCTCTTGGCTGTGACAGTTTCTCAGACTTCCGTTGTTCTTGATGACCTTGACAGTTTTGAGGATCACTGATCAGAAACACTGTAGGATGCTCCTCTATTAAGATTTATCTAATGTCTCATAATTAGACCGGGGCTATGGGTTTGGAGGAAGAAGTTTGCAGAGATAAAGTATCAGTTGACCATGTCATATCAAGGGCACTGTCAACATGACTTATCAGTGTTGGTGTTGACTTCAGTCACCTGGCCAAGTAAAGTTCGTCAGGGCTTTCTCCACCATGAAGTTACTCTTCCCCTGCCCTACCTCTTTCCATACTGTACTCTTTGGAAGAAAGTTGCTACAGGGATTTAGGTTCCACCCCCTTGAAGGTGGGCTACCTGCAAAAAATATTTGTAGTTCCTCTTTGTGAGAGATTTGTCTCTTCTTACCCACTGGTTTATTTAATCATTAATTATGTCAATAAGGACTCGTGTATTTATTTATTTTGTTGCTTAATAATTTTCTTTAAAAAATGTTTAACATTCACATCTGTTAAAAAAGAAGGTGGGAGTGAAAGGATGATTCAGAGAAGTTAAGTGCCTTGCCAAAGGACAGACGTCCAGGACCTGTGCCAAATTATGTTACTCAAAGATAGTACCCCTTGCTTGACAAAAGGAAGCCTCCAAACTAGTAGGGAAATTGGCCAACTAAAGGAAAAATTGTGAGACTGGGTGCTGATAGGGTGAAAAAAATGGTTCTTGAACCTAAGTATTCAATAAATATTAAGCACCAATTACATGTTGGTGCTTAAAATTTATAGACTATTTATGTTCTAGAACATATGTTTTTTTATTTCAGGATAACATTAATGTCCTCAGACCTCTAAAACTGTTATTGTTCTTCCTGAAATGTATAACAAAGAGGAACAGAATTACTTAGGATAAAAAAAAAATAATGTAAGTGTGGAGGGATCTTCCCATCTGAAAGCCTGCGAGAACAGGTATTTACAAATGATATTTACAAATGAAGACTCTTGTCCAGCTTGTAGAACTGTGATCCTTGCCCATCTGGCCTTATAATCCATCTTTTTAAAATTTTCCTGTGGGCCCACATTAAACACAAGACTCACTTGTATAGGAATATCTCTGTGCCCCTCAGACCTTCCAAGTTGCATTGTGTTTCCTCTTCTGTAAAAATGGGTCTTTCTTAGAAAAACAAACTTTTGCATAACTTAACATATTGTATTTGAATTTTATTTCAATTTTCATTTTAGTTCAATAAATTATCTTAGCAACTCCTTAAGCCTAAATGCTTAGTTTTTGTTATATTAACTTGGTTAATGCATCTATTATTTTTCAAAAGCTTTTAAAAATTAAAGCAGGAAATTTTAATTTCATAATGGTTATAAAGCAAATAAAGTGGTTACAATATAAATGTAGAATGATGGAGTTTTATCAGCCTATGTTATCATTTTATTATTTATTGCATAATAATTTAAAAAATTATATTTCTAAATATCTACTTCCAAATGACTTCAACAGTTGCTGAATCTTAATTTTATGCATCTCCTGATTCTTGTGTGATTCTTCTCCAGTGCCACGTCTTTGAAGGTTCCAAATTCTGACTCGCATTTCATGTTGTTTCACTGGGAAAAGAAGAACAGCTCCTAGAATGGTTGAACGGTATGTCAGATTTGACTCTGCAAGATCTCTGTAGACTGAGAGACTAGAGTTCTATTTTAGGGATTAATGTACTTTACTAGACTCTTATTCTATAGATCAGTAGATGTTGTGTTCAGAAGAAATATTTGGACAGAAGACATTTATATTAAAATCATAACATATATTCTTAATTCTTTAATCTAAATATTAACTACTATTTGTTAATGTATTTGTCATAAAGTCCCCATTAAGATACTAATTACATTGTAATTTGCTCACAGATGTGGCGAGTGTTCTGAAAAAGTATCTAATAACTATGGATTTAGTACCTGCTTCAGATACCAACCGTTTATTATCTTTAGTCTTTGGATTTATAATCATCGTAGTGTTAGAAGTTTGCCAAGTTAACGTTGGTACTTAAATACACACACCCATAGACTGATCTGGAATCTGGTTACAAGATTCTCCTCCCCCCAGTGTGGAATCCCCTGGAGCAGGGTCTCAGGGCAGATAGGCATCTCCTCTGTTCTCTGTTGGAACACCTCACACAGTAGGACGTTTTATTTTTAAAGGTAGCCTGTTCCATTATTAGGCAGATCCAAGTGATTAGAAAGCCAATGTCTGCGTCCATTCAACCTTTTTTCATCGATCTTATATTGATCAGCTATTGCCCCAATAATGCTGCATTATGGACACAGTGGCTTACAACAAGCTTACAATAGCAAGCCTTTATTTTCACATTCATGAGCCCACAGATGTATGATGTTTGACTGATCTATGCCAGGCTCAGCCTTGTTACAGACTCAGGTTGGGTTCAGGTCTGTTTCACCCATATGCCTTCCCGGGCCCAGGCTGAGGCAGCAGTTCTCACAGTGGATGCTGAGCATGGCAGGCAAGCCACGCACACAGGCACGTTCAAGGCTTCTGTTTGCATCAATTGACTAACAGTCCACTTGTCAAAGCAATCACATGGCCAAGCCCAGTGCGAAGGGGCCAAGGATGGCACTTTGCACACAGCAGGACCAGGAGGGAGGAAACATTTGCTGAGTGATAATTCACAATATTGTTCCTCTTAAATCTCATTTCTGTAGGAAAGCAGGTCATTATAAGCATCACCTCTTTTGTTTCAAATAAAGTAACTGACAGTCAGAAAGATTAAATATCTTGCTCTGGGTCACACTAACTACTAGAAAGGCCAGGAAGCAAACCTAGGTCTAATTGACTCCAAAACCCCTGTTCTTCAGATTGTTTCCAATGGCTCTCTCTAATCTAGCATCCCTGTCTATCGACCCATCTCTCTCTCTCGCTCTGTCTCTCTCTCTTTCTCTATCATCAGTCTGTCATCTAGCCATCATCTATCTATAAATGTGGGAAGTACTTCCCTAATGATTTCTTTTTTTTCAGCTTTACCATTTTTCCCAGTTACCTTCAGCATTTTTTTCATATAAATATGACTCCTAGCTACTATGGCCAAAATTATCCCATACTCTTAAGCACATGCTATTACTGCAACTGGAAAAAATATTTTAAGTAACTTTGTAGACATAATAATTTCATACATGTTCTGTCCAATTTAAGCTACAGTGAGATTCTGTGAATAAAGTCTTGAAAACTCTGAAAGGTATGCGTGTGGTGGGGAAATATACACACTTCTCAAGAACTTCATTCTTCTCTAAATTTTACTTGGGTTCTTGAACATTTTAAATATTTAAAGACAATGATTTTAAAGTGGCTGGTGGTAGGTTTTACATTACAGAATCAAAAAGAAAATGATTTCAAACTTTTCTTTATCCAGGAAACAGAAAATGGAAAATTGTATCTGTTGTTATTTGAACAAGGTAGGGAGGGAGTTCCTTACCATTGAATTAAGTCTCAAAATATTTTCCCATATTCGGATTGGGCCTTCTGATATAAGCTGAATCTGGTCAATTTCATGAAATCCAACCAGTACATGACATATTTGCTCTTTTTATCTGGACATGATCAAAACCATGAAAAGGTTAACCTTGTATCTCTGGGAAATAATTCTTGGCGGATATAACCTTTAGTTGAATTCAAATTGTATTTCAATCGCATACCATTTTCTTCTTAAAATGAATATGTCCATAAATATTCATATTTTCAATTTTTACATTAACATTTCACATATATGTTTAACACATTAACTACAAATTATTTCTTAAGTGCTACAGGAGGTTTAAAAGACAGTAACAGTAATGCTTTCTGTTCTCAATACAGTTACAGCATTTTCTCAGTGCTAAGGTGAACATGTGAGATGGAGCTGCAGAGAAAGGGCCTCTTAAGCAGGGAGTGAGAGAAAGCCTTTGTGTGACTGACCTTGGGCACGTTGCTGATTCACATTGTTTCACTTTCTTCACTTGGAAAAATAAAAAAGAGATAACAATAGTAAAGTTTTCAAGATTTTGTAGAAGTGACATGAATTAATGAACTAAACATCCATAGAAATGCCTGTCATACGGATGCTCAATAAATATTAGCTTGCTTTCTACAAGTAGCATAGTGCATATGTCCTCTGAAATAAAAAGCTAGGGAATATCGGTAAGAAAGGTACAATATTAACACATGTTTGATCTTTTCTAGGATATCCTCATATTCTTAATATTTATATAAAATTAGCTGGTCTTTAAAGGTCACTCTAAGTATAAACATAGCCATGTGAGTCCATGGATTCGTATCTTAAATAGAATTAGCATTAAACATATTTATACTACTTGTATCTGTGTGTATTTCAATTTATGAAACATAATTACAGCCTTTTCTTTTGACACATTTTATAGAACATGAAAAAATCAGAAATAACTGGAAATGGGATATTTGATCTTATTACACATTCACAAAATTGTGAGAAAAATTAAAAACAAGAACTTCTAAATATCCATCTTATTCCTTCAAAATATTTTTGACATTATGAAAAGGCTTCTTAGAATCCTAAAATGATTACTGGAAAAAAAAAAAAAAGCAATTCAATTATTTCATTCAAGAAAAAGTTAACAGGTGCATATAAAAGCAATTAAATCAGGACATAGGAAGAACATAAACTTTTTTTTTTTTTTTTGAAGCTTTGGACTAAGAGTTGGATGCTTCATTCTTAAACCTAGATGAGCAATTTACTAGCCATATATCCTTTTACAATTTTTTTGGTCCTTTGAAACTCAGTTTCTTCATCTGCAACGCAGAAATATTTTGCGCTGCTTCCCATACAATACCTCTGTAAATTTCAGGTGCGGTAAGGCAGGTGAGACCACACAGCCACCTGCAGAGCGCCATCTGCCCAGGCTCCACTTTCACCATCATGGTCGTCATTATCAGCATAGCAAGCAAACCCGGACGTCCGTTCGCTATTTGCACCGATGAACACATGCACATTATGAGTGGGATCTTCCAGCACGGGTGTTTCTTCCTAAAACTTAAAGATGTTGTCTATATCTATGAAGACATTTGTGTTTTTCAACTAACAACATGTGAAAGTTGGTAGAAAGATGTATATTGTTACAGGATTTTTTAATCCTATTGAGAGTTAACTCGGGAGTAACTTTGTGTAGTTGTAATGATCAGTTTCTAATTTCTTTGGAGACCAAGTTACAAGATATTAGAATTTTAGGGGAAAATACTCAAAGATATCTAAATATTCTCCAAATAAATGTGTTTGGGCTCTATTAAAACTTTTCATTAACGTTAACATTGGCACCTTAAAAATAAAATTTCAAAGAGGTTTTGATTTGTGCAAATGCAACACAGACATCTCTGAACGTTTTAATTTTCTCTCCCTTTTAGTTTCTTAAGACCCCTGGAAATTAAAATCCACATGAACTAATACTTCAATTATTTTTGAAATGTAACATTTACTTTGAGTTGGGTCTCCAAAAACTGCTTTCGGTATATAATTCCATTACTTATTAATTGTCATAAATTATTTATTTTGGTGAGGAAGTTAAATTATAAAGACGTTCAGGTATCCTCTACCAGGTATGCAGATTATAGGTCTCTTGTAGCAAAGACCTGAACATCTCCTTCAGATCCGTTAACTTTTCCCTCATGATACCTGTTCTATGCATTTTTTTTTACTGTAATTTATTTCTTCAATTTGAATTTTTAAGTCACTCAGCAATTACTATTCTCTTCTTTAATCATCTGCTAAATAGTTTGGTTTGACAATTGTTCTTTAATTCCTAGACATTTTGAGTGTTGTACTTGAACCTCTTTAAGTACATTAACTAATTAATTAATGGTTCAAAACATCCTCCATCTCCTCTAGGAGCTGTATTTTGGAAGTCACCCATTTTGTTTAGTTTTTCTCTCTCTGGATGCTTAATATTCTTTGATTATTCATGACTGACATCTAAAGCTCAGTTCTGGCTGTTAAGCAGGATCAGTCAAAATCATGAGCATCTCTACTCCTGCGGGCCAGAAGGTTGTCAGTCTACTGCTGAGGCGTTGGAAGAAGCCATTCTCTCCCCGGGTGCTTTTGCTGCAAGTTCTGTAAGAGCCCCCAGGCTCAGGGTACTGAGAAACCCAGTCCCTCTTCTCACCTTTTCCTCCAGGTCCCGCCAATCTGTGCCACCGTTCCTTTAAGGGCCCCAGAGCCTCTGAGAACCACTCTGTCCACAGCAAAGGTATGTTGATCCTTACTCACAAACTTTCAACCCCTAGACCCAAAGCTTCCTCAGGCCAAGGAAGAAACGCTGTGATTGTCCACAGTGCACACACCGTTAGGGTTTGAAGTCATGCTGGCTCCATCCAGGCTTGATGGTTGCAGGAGCTGTTCTTTTTAGGAAATAGGCTGGTCGTGTGCTGTTGGTGATGAGGTCAGATGAGATGGTGTTTAAGAAGGTATGGGGTATAGTCCGTCCTTTACTGTTATTGCTGCTGTTGTTTTCATCAATGGCTACAAAGAGGTGCCTGACCTGGGAGAGGACAGTGATGGAATCGTACACAGCCTGACGCCACTGTAGTGGTCTCGGCCATACATCATAATAGACTAAGACCATGGTACATAGATTTGGACAGATTTAGAAGGTGTTACTGGAGTTGAATATATTGGACTTGTTGATAGATTTGATGTGATGGGTGATAATAAAGAAGGAACCAAAGGGTAACTTCTAGGTTTTTGACTTGGCTGACTACTTGGGTGTTCATGTCGATGAATTCATTGCCTTCCAGGTATAGATCTCAATTGATAAGTAGATATATGAGTCTAGGGTTCAGAGGAGTCTGATTTGAATGTATACATTTATCAACTAGTGGCTTACACATGAGATTTATGAGCTTATACATGAGAATACATGAGACCATCAAGGGTGCCCAAAAGATTAATGTCTAGAATGAACTTGAATAATTCTGACATTTAGAGGGAGGATAGAGTAGAAAAAACCAGCAGAAGAGACTGTTGGTTGGGGTGCCAACAGAAAATCAAATGCATGCCATACTAGGGGATTTACCCACATAGAGACTAAAAGTAAATGTGTCAGCACCCCACGATTATGGGGCGAGCAGATCAGCTTGCAGGAGCTGTAGGCTGCTCTCCAGGGACCTGGGCCGTCTGAGGAAACCCTGGGAGGGAACCAGAGGATCAATGCCCTGTCCACACTTACCTCCCTCCCCCTCCTCTTCTGATGCTGCCCATTGGACAAATTACCCTGGAAGCTAGAGGTCCCGAGAGCCTCTTGGTAGGATCTTACAGGTCAGCCTCTGGGGAGGGAAGGAGGTACAGAGGGTAGGGAGCCGTCTGAAAGAGACAATGGAAGATGCCTGGCTCAGAGAGCAAAATAATTTAAATCAAGATCGTGGGGATCATACTCTTTTCTTACATTTAATGATTTATAAATACAAAGGAAATGTGGAAGGTATCTATTTTGTTATCTCACCAGTGTATGATGAGAAATAAATTACTTTAGACACTGGAAATTGCCTTGAAAATTTACAGCCCTTTTCAGTCTTTAGTTTTGTTATTGCTGAGTTGGGTCGACCATAGAGTAGAGGAAAACAGTGCCTATGTGAGAAGCATGAAGTCAGTTTTGTGGAGACTCAGTTTACTTACTGGAAAACTGCATCTCTGAAAGGAGTATTTCAGCACTGCATAAGCAACTTGTGAAATATTTTACACAGCAACTACGACTTGCAGCTTCCTCCTCCTTCCTTTTTTTTTTTTTTTACAAGTGCTCCTATTATAATCATAGCATAAATGGTCTGTGATTGAAAAACCAAAAGGTGGAAATGCAAGTCTCAGAAGGTAATTTTGCTATTTTTTTTTTTAGTGAAAAAAGTTAAGGATTGAAATAGTCTGTCATTTTCTGTTATAATCAAAATGTAGGAGTATAAGATAAGATTAGAAATGTTATGAGAATGATTTGTATAGAAAGAATTGTAATAACATCTATTCTAATGTAATTTTTATCTCCCTAATAATTGGTAAGTGGGTCATGTTTAAAGGAAATCCAACCAGGAAGAGAATCTCATGTGGCTAGAAAGTACAATTTGAATAAATGCTACTGTCATAAAATATAGTAATTAAATTAGAAAACCACACTCAGAGAGATGTCAAAGAGCTAAATGGTTCTTGCACTTGATTAGTAACTGTGTATCAAACATAAAAGTCACCAGTAGGTCTCCTTAACAGAAGTTACTTTAGGCTGCAACTTCTAATAAGTACTGTAAGTTAAAGCCAATTTGTAAATACTGTTTAGAGGGAGAAAGGTGATAAGTTTATATTTTCTCAATTCTGTGTTATTTTTTCACGGAGAAATATGGAGCTTAAAGCAAAGCTCGAAATAGTTAGAATGTGTATTTTTCTTTCTTTTGGTCTTTAATTTGTGGTTCTAATAAAATCTGCTATTTCCTTGAACTTTCACATGACAGAATCCCTCCCATGAAACACTGAGCTAAAGAATGATGTCAAAACTTGTTTTTATTATTAAATGTGCAGAGTATTTCTCAGAAAGAAGGTCAACACTTTTGCATTAATAACGTTTCCTATTTCCTTATTAAAAAAAAAGGCAAAAGCCTATTGACGCGTTAGTATGCAATATTATTTAAATAATAGATGTCTCTAATTGTTCTCTTTCAAAGAAATCAGATAACCTCACAATTTTTAGTTATTTGAGATTCATATATGCCAAATGTTTATTTATCCACAATTCCACAAAGCAGAAATGTTTGACTGGCATGTCTCTAATTGGCAGTGTTATCAGTGACTCCAAAAATGTGAATAAATTTAAAGCATTTCCGTGAACATGAAAATAATTATGTGTGGCACCGTTTTAATATTAGGTATCATTTGTATTCTTGTTTATTAAAGGTTCACAATCCATGTGTGGCATGAAGGAGAACACTTTCAGCCAGATTTTTGTCACACTTCATTTCCCTTCCAGCACAGACTGTGTGATGTAATTCTGTGTATATTCAGTTATTTCCTAATTCTGTTGTGTGTACTAATTAGATAAATAACTTTTCTCTTTTAGCTAGCTAAAAGAACTTTAAACCTAAAATGTCTTTACGCAGTAAAGCAATATTGTCCCTCAGCAGAGCCTCTCTCCCCACTGGCTCAGCGGCAGGGGTGTTATATTGAGACTAGTGTGTACGTTGTCAGGTGCGTCCGTCAGGTGAGGTGAAACTCTGTGCTTGCACAGGCCTCTTCTGCTGTTGTTCAGATGCACAGGTGAGAAGTGAAGCTCTTACAGTTACAAACAGACCAGCAAGGACACAGCCAGTAGCTTATCATCACTGACTTATCTTTAGTGGGAAATGAAGTGATGTGATTTTCTCTTACCAGGCAGTAGCGGTGTTCCCTGGATTTTAATGGACTTTCTGCTTACAAATGTTAACTCCAAAGAAAGGGAAAAGTTCCCGATATTCTCATTGGCACTACTTTCTCCAGTAAAAGACCTAGGCAGAATCTTTGTTCAGCATTACAAGAGGCACTGCAAAGCCACCTCTGTTACGCACCCTGCCACACACACAAGGCCACACACGTCCAGGGCCCCATAATTCATCTCTATTTCATCACGGAGATCATTGCCTTTGACCGGCTTTTCTTGGCCTTGCCAATTGAAAGGCCAGTGAGCTATGAGAAGCCCTTGGCAAAAGAGTTATAGGACACAAATATATCATCTCATTTTCAATGCCATTTTTCTTTGGCTTTCTTTTGATTGACATATGCTTCTTTTCTGTGCCAAATTTTTCTTTTTTCCAGCTGGATAGCTTTTTATATCAAAGAACTCTCCAGCAGTTTTATATGCTATTTATTTAACAGGAGCCACTGGCACAAAGGACATACATATTTACAACTCTCATCTGGTTTATTTTATATTTTGCAGAGAGAAATTTTACTTATTCTTATACGTACAGTAATTTTAGGTTCTGTAAAGGCATAATTTAGGAATTCAAGAAAAACACATTGTACAACTAGTGAGATTAGGAACACTATGTGCAATTCAGGCAAAAATCTAAAACAACCCAGAATGTGTCTTTTGATTGAATTATCCAGGTTGATAAGATCTGATCTTTTCAAATAAATGTATGTCTTTAACTTTGTTTTGCTATTTTATAAATAGGTTCCAGTATAGCTTATTAATTGTGATTAAACTAATGTGGGTGCTCAGTTTGGTATGGCGGTGACATGAAATTGTCCATGTACAGCTGGGTGTGCATGGCACAGGCAGCTCTGACCAGACACATGAGTGTCTCCATACCCACATTTGAAAGTGGGACCTCACAAAGCAAGGTAAATAAAATCTTAATTCAGGCAAGCAATGGGTAATTTAGTACCTCTTTCTCTCTTTCTCTTTTTCTTTTAGATTTTCCTTTTTATTTTTTTTCCTCCTTAGCTTTATTTAAGCCAGACACAGAAATCCAAATACTGCATGATCTCTCCTATATGTGGAATTTAAAGATATCAAACTCATAGAAACAGAACAGAAGATTGTTGACAGGGGCTGGGGAATGGGGGAAATGGAGGGATTTGGGTCAAAGGATACACAATTTCAGTTATAAGATGAGTAAGTTAACTCAGTCTCTTAAAGACAGCCCCCTCCAAAGCTCTGACAGAACTAGGGTAGCCGGTAACCTACCTGAGTGGATACACACCATTGCAGACCACAGTTCCACAGCCCTGGCTGGTATTGCATGTGGGTCTGTGAGAAGGTGGCCCGTCAGCTAGATCTCACACTTGACAGAAGACGGCAGTGTTTTCTAAATAAGAATGAGAACACAAGGTCAGCAGAATGCCATTTTCCTGAGCTAATTTCAGTTCTGGCTTCCAATCTGTACTATAGTCACAGTGTCAGAACTCACTGGCCCTTCAGTAGGCTAGGCTCACAAAACCTGATAAAAGGCATTGATCTCTGTGATGAAATAGAGATGAGTTATGGCGCCCTGGACATGTGTGGCCGTGTGTGCAGCAGGGTGGGTAATGACGGTGCCTCTCCTAGTGCTGAACAAAGATTTTGCTCAGAGGGTAGTGCTGAGGGGAATATTGGCAACTCATCCCTCTCTTGTGAGTTATTTTTATTGTAATGAAGTGAATTTATTTTTTAAGTGTCAGTATTGCTATGGCTGTTATTCATCTTTTGTTCTTTCACTTTGTAGCTTCTATATTTTGTAGAATAGTTTTGAGCTGGCGGAGTTGGCTCAGCCTCAGCAGGAGGGGGAGAGTGACATGGCTTGTAGGTCTCCACACTTTGGAGGGAGGGACAGCAAGCAGAACGCTTGGCAAGGATAGGCTGGCAGGAAAGAAGACGTTCTTCATAAGGCAAAGACCCCCCCGATTACTTGTCCTCATAGATATGCAGATGAAAATGAATACTGGACTACCAGTGCATCTGAGCCAGGTTACTTGCTGAGATGATTACCTTTACCTTTCCCTTGGCTGGATTATGGATGTGGAGGAAGCCTTAGATGATGCAGATGATGTAGAGTTTATAGCACATGATATTAGGAGTGTTGCCAATAAAAAAATTTCTGCTGTCCAATGTTTAAAGCCCAAACTTCTACAGTTAAAGATTTACCTGTTTGGTGTTAGTAAGAGGTCAGGAATTCAAGCACATGGGGAGATCATGAAAGGAAGGAAGGTGACAGAGAAGCCAGTGGCTAGGGCTCCAGGATAGACGTGGTGGCCTGCAAGAGGACCCAGGCCCTGCCCGTGGGATCACAGGCCAACACTATGCATCCGTGGTGGGACCACACACAAGGCGAACCTCCATTATGGAGGCCTGCACCTGCTGATGTAATGGGAGAGAGATGACGCCCACTCTGACATGAATCCATAGAGGGAGGGATACCCAGAAAGGGGCACTCCTGCAACTCTAGAAGCGACTCACTTGCTAATATTTTCTTCCTACCCCAAGAATTTACGTCTATGAAACCTAGTTAAAATCACTCTTAGGTGAAAACAGGGCAGCACAGAATCACAGGGGAATCATCCTGGTCCTGGAGTAGAAAGAGACTTCTTAGCATTAGAGAAATATGTCCAGTTGGGTTTCCAAAGCAGAGATTATGGCTTTCATAAAAGTGCAAATGTAGCTTCAATCAAAATTTAAAGTATCTTGTGGTTGAAAATGTGCTTTTAAGCATCCAGTTACATGCTTTTTGATCTTCTAGTTAATGTGTACAATAAAATTCTCATTTCAATATGAAAATTAAACTCATCCAGTGAGCTTTTTGGGGGTTTTTGTTGTTTCATTGTTTCCCAACTACTAAAAATAAGTGGGACATATTTTTGATATTTTTATTAGTGATGATTAAATAACACTGTAGGCATATTCTGATTTATGGAAATTATCCTCTCAAGAAAATGGCCTCCAATGTGTACGTGCCAAGGCCTCCCTGTCTCCCTCCCTCCCTCCCTGCTTCCTCTGAGATGGAACTCACTGGTGAAGAGCAAGACAGGAGGGGAGAAGGAAGACATGTGCTTTCTGTCACTTTTAAAATGAAATGTCATTGAGACAGAGGAGCTCCTAGCTCTTACTACCAGCAGGTTGGGATTTTAGTGAACAGGTGACTCCGTGTGCTCCTGGTGTCACACTGACCGACTCCTGCTTGTTTTCTGAACACTGGCTCCCATTGTGCCCACCCAGCTTGAAGGAGCCACTAATCTACTTCCTGTCTCTACAGACCTGCCTGTTCTTGGCATTTTACATAAACGGAATCATACTATGCGTTTTTTGGGGTTTTTTTGCAATTGGTATTTTTACTCAGAATAATGTTTTCTAGGTCCATCCATGTTGTAGCATGTGATTATACTTTATTTCTTTTTGTGACTGAATAATATTCCGTTGTATGGAGATACCACATTTTATTGATCCATCCAAGAGTTGATGAGAGTTTTGACTGTCTTCACTTTTTGGCTATTATGAATAATGCTTCTATAGACATTCGTGCCCAGGTTTTTGTGTGGGAACACAATGTAATTTACACTTAGTTCTTAGAACACAAATCATAACTTCTGCCTGTTGCATAGTGCACCGGCTGACCCACGGTAATATGGAATTCTAGCGGGATCATTTAAGGTAAAGTAGATGAGGATTTCTAGTTCAACCTCTTTGCTTTGAGATAAGAAAACTGAGGCCTATGAAGTTAGTAAACTACCCAAGCTCTTGCAGGTAGATAGTGTGAACAATTTCACTCAAAATCTGCTTGAGACTTAGTTCACGCATTAGTCTGTTTCTGTTGCTTATAACAAAATACACCGAACTGGGTGATTTATGAAGAAAACGAAATTTATTGCTTATGGTTTCTGAGGCTGGGAAGTCCACAGTGCAGGGATCACATCTAGAGAGGGTCTTTGGTGATGGCTTTACAGCAATGAAGGGGTCTCACATGGCAGAAGATGGTGGAACAGAGTGAGCAGAGACTAACCTCATTCACTCTGTCTTTAAAGCCCTCAGAGCCACGCCTCTGACCAGCACTATTAATCCATTCACTGCTGCACGGTCCTACAGTCCAATCACCTCTTCAAAGCCCCACTTTCAATTACAAGAATAGGATTTCCCACCCTCTTACCAATGTCACAGTAGTAGTCAAGTTTGGGGGGGGGGACACTCAATCCAAGGCAGTTCAGCATCTTTCATAGTGCACATTATAGAACCAGACTGGGTGCACTTGAACTGAACTGGGATGATAGGAGCTGACCTGAGAACTTAATTTTTATAATTATTCTCCTTTAGAGAATATATTTGTTTTACAAACAGTCCATATATATAATTGAACTTTGAAGTACCACTTTTGATGCTTCACAGAAAATGTGTGTGTACACAGTATGTTAGGTGTTAATAGTCTACATGCACATGCACGTAATATTTTAACGATGACTCTCGATTGTATGAATTTAAGCTAACAGCAAATACCTGTCAAGCATACATAATGGATTTAACGTTGGGTATTTTGTGATGCAAAGGGAGCTACAATCATATTAAGAAGTCAAGATAATACAACAATTAAGAAACAAGGAAGTGGACAATGGTGAGTTAAAATGCATGTTTTAAGGCCAATTATAGCATAATATACAGATTTGACTGTTGAAATATAGAGTTTGATCACACTTTATACTAACTAGAAATATAATTAAAAAAACCAATTTATTTGAGCATAAGTTGCATTATCTTTGAAAATGTTAGATATGTTAACATCTAGAGTCCCTTATAGCCATAAAATGCTGTGTCTCAGATGGCACCATGAGTGTTTAGAGGATTGTGCACATATTTACAGACGTGTAATGAATAGATGCTGACATACATCCATGTAATTGAGAGGCAAAGTCACACATGGAAAGAGCTCTACAAGAACTAGGGGCTTGGTCCAGCTCTGCTCAGCCACTTACGACTTGTGTGACTTTGTGGTTTTGTATTTCTCCCAGTTAAAGACAGTAGATGTGTCCTTCTGCCCTCCTGCCTTGTTGGGATGCAGTGAGAGAATGGCTCTTCCATTCTTGGGTACAGTGGTGAACGTCTTCCACTGATCAGAGAAATGTGGAGGAATCCCCTGCCTGGCCATGGCTAGGACCCTTTCTTTACAGGAACAGCATTATCAGGAGGTGAAAGAGTTACATGTACAGGAAAATACACTTTTATTTAATTTAATTTAATTTTTTTTTTTGTCTCTTTTGGTGACCGGTAAGGGGATCACAACCCTCGGCTTGGTGTCGCTCGCACTGTGCTCAGCCAGTGAGCGCACCGGCCATCCCTATATAGGATCCGAACCCACGGTGGGAGCACCGCTGGGCTCCCAGCGCCGCACTGTCCCGAGTGAGCCATGGGGTCGGCCCAAAATACACTTTTATTAAAAGACTACCTTGAAAAGTGTTCTTCTTGTGTAATAAGACCATCATTTTCTAGAATGTGAGTTGCTGGCTTGGCAAGAACAGAACAATTGGAGAAACAGGCAGCTGACCTACTGTGGTAGCTGGAGCTTAGTTTTGCAGGGTTGTATGGGTCCGATTTTCTTCAGATTCTACTTCACAAGTGCAGCTGGCCTTTTTTTCTCCCCCTTCAGAGCTGTTTCTTCCATAGAAGAAACTTCTGTTCATTATTGTTTGCCAGACGACAACAGTCTGCAGCATCACTGGTAACATTAGCATTGTTACTTAAGATCTGCTAGCATTATCAACAATGAAAACAACCAGATCCCACTGCAGATGGGAAAATTCTGGCTATGGGAACCAGAAAGGTTGTGCTTTCTTACAGGTGAAAACATGGGTCCCTGTTGGGCCACTTGTCATTTCTTAAATATCTTGCATTCTGACCCACTTTCTTCCTGGAATGAAAATTTCAGTGTCGTTTTGTTGTTATTGTTAAAGGTCTGTGTTTGTAGCTATTACCCTGGTAAATAAAAATTCTAAGGTGGGTATACCTATATCACCGCTAGTGACAATAATGGCAATATTTTAGTGGGGTTCCTTAGAATAAGACTTTCTGCCGTATATTACTGTCCTATAATATGCCCCATGTACTTAACAGAAGAGCGATGGCTAATGCTGATGGAACGCATCTGCCAAGTCACCTACCTGTTGAAGTGCCTTCCCTGTTTTGGGTCATGTGGCTCACATGTATCTCATGAACCTGGGACTCCAGTCATCTCCTCCCAGTGAGGGAGGACAATGAGACTCAATAGAATTCAGTGACTGGTTGGAATTACACCATCTAGTTTTAGGTCACTCCTGATCAAAATGTAGGAAAATGGTATTGTTTCTACTGGTTTTACAAAAATAATTTCTAAAACATTATTGGCATATCATATTGACCTATAATATTGAACACATTATTGACTTTGAGGGAGTCTGAGAAAAGCAGGAAAAGGCAAACACCAGCTTCCCCCCTGCTGGCTTCCCTGGGGCTCAGGAGAGCAGGCTCCAGTGCAGGGAGGTTCAGAAACAAACGGGAGGTCTTGGAGTGCTGTTGAGGTCTGAGGGGCAGAGGAAGGGGTATAGGGTGGGGATGGAGCCTGACTGCAGGGTACGCTTAATAATCAGATGAGGAGTGTAAGTGGGGTGTCAGGTCCACCAGGGTGAGAGGCAGACGGTTTTAGTCCTGGGGCTTTCACGGAGATGACATTCATGACAGCACCTGCCACTGTCATAGCTGATGAAACCTGAACAGATTAGTTAAAAGAACAAATGAGGGGATGAGCGAATAAAGTAGAAGTGGAAGAATCCAACCCCAAATTAGGAAGCCGTCTTCATGCTTCACCATCACTACCTCCTTGGCTTCCTCTTCCCCAGAAGCCAAAGCGGCCCAGACATCTGCCCGCCGCTCGTTCTGTGTGAAATAAACAGGAGAGGGAAGACTAGGGCTGGAAAGCTGCCTTTGCCACATTGCCCGGTTCTTACCTGGGCAGGGCTGATTTTGTTTTGGTTCTTGTCTTGGGCTTTCAGTGTTCATTTTTATACTGCGGTTTTACTACTTCATTATCTTTTTTGAGTCATAGTTTGTAAGGACTTCGTTTATATGACTAGGTCAATGCAGTAGTCTCTTGTTTTGTATTTAGTGTGTTTTCCAGAAAGAATGAGGGGTCCTTGACCTTGCTTCTTGACCTTGCAGGAACTTTCCCGACTGAACAGGTGATGCCTCTGTCCTTTGCCCCTCCCAGTTCTGTGGGGTAGGCAGACTGAGAGTCCAGTGCGTGCAGGCCGGGTCTCTTTTACTGCAAGCTACTAGTCTCTGTATTGTGCCTTTGGGCCACTAACTCAACTCCCAAACATGTAGCAATGCAATGAATAGCTCCCACTTTATTTCACTGAGTTCTAAAACCTTTTAAAAATAGGACCTCACAGGGCCGGCGCGTGGTTCACTTGGGAGAACATGGTGCTGACAACTCCAAGTCAAGGGTTAAGATCCCCTTACCGGTCATCTTTTTAAAACAAAACAAAACAGAACAAAACAGGACCTCACAGTGACTTCATTTTCTTCTCTGTTTTCCTACCTGATGTCACAAAACATGTCAATCCTTTCAATTTAGAAAGGATTTTTCTTTGGCTTTTCACTAAACTATGATTTTTTACAACTGATTTCTGAAGCTCACTTGAGAAAAATGCTTGAATCAAATATTTTAAATTTTCAATTTATTTTCCAGTCCATACAAATTAAATGGAATATTTGCTTCACACATGTCACAGAGTCTGCTCATAGCAGGTTCTCAGCAGGATGGTTAATTTTATCTGTCAACTTGGCTAGGCCACTGTACCCAGTTATTTGGTTAACCATTATTCTAGATGTTTCTGTGAAGGTATTTTTTTAGATGAGATTAACATTTAAATTACTGGACTTTGAGTAAAGCAGATTATACTCCGTAATTAGTGTGGGCCTCATCCAATCAGTTGAAGACCCTAAGAGAAACACACTGACCTCCTCAAGCAGGAGACAATTTCGCCAGAGGACTGAGGTGGGACCCCAGTTGCAGCACCTGCTGTTCCCTGGCCTCCTGCTGCCAGCTGCCCCCATAGTCATGTGATCTGGCTCCTCAAAATCCATCTTCATCTCTCTCTCTTTCTCATTAAATAGGCAGATATACAGCAAGATAGATAGATGGATAGATAGACAGATAGGTAAGAAAAATAGGCAGATAGATATTTGGATAGGTAGACAGATAGGCAGATAGAAAGATATACAGATAGACAGATAGACAGATGATAGGTAGATAGTTAGACAGATAGACAGACAAACAGATAAATAGGTAGGCAGGTACACCCACATGCATTCTGTTGGTCTGTTTCTCTGGAGAACCCTGACTAAAGCTTAGTGACCGCTGGTTTGCTCCGTGTTTCTTCCTCACCAGGTGGCAAACCTCTGTGACAGGTGTGTCCTACTCACCTTGCTTCTTCAGACATGTTTGTTGGAACAACGTAGGCTCCCTCTTTTTCTCAATTTCATTATCTTTCTATTCTGTTTTTCCTTTTTAAATAGCATTTTGATATTTATTCAGTTCAGTGACAATGGCATTCATTAATAATATCCTTTGTGCCTTGAAGTTTTAGAAATTATCTTGGTTACTTCCAATATTGATAGAATTATGCTCAGCATAATTATGAGATTTAGTGTATTTTGTTTCTTCCATAATTGATAGTCATATATGGCACATGAAGTTTTATACAGCACATTAGTACCAGTATTTAATATAAATTAGACTTTATTTGTACAGTAGTCCTGTAGACAAGTTAAAAATATTAACTTGCAGTCTCTGACCTTTATTTTCAGTTAAAACAGGAAACACTGAACCGGTCCTCTTTTTTGTGAAATGACGTCCAGTGCGACACACTGGCATTGACTTTCTCTCCAATACATTAAAAGGGTGGGATTTACCTACCATCAGCGGGACTCATACACGTTTTACACCTATGGGGTGAGGAACTTGCAGTAGGTAAGCAGTGACTTGGCAGGGCGCCTGTAGTCCTGCTGTGCACTGTACCGCATCCGTCACAGCGCGAGGCACTGGGAAGGTGGCTCCAGCGCCCCCACACCCTTTCTGCATGAACAGCTAAACATAGGCACGGTGACGGAGGCCTGGATACGTTTGCTAATACAGCAACTTGCTGTTTACTTAGTCAGTTTGTTCTCTTCTCAAGAACATCTCACTCAGATTTTCATGCTTACCCACCTGAACAAACAGAGAATGAATTCAGACAATGAATAATTGAGGTTATCAGTGGGGGCTCAAGACAGCCAATCAGTGATCTCCGTGGAAATGCAAAACCCAGGCCTCCAGGTGCAGGCTGTGCATCTGCTAGAGGTCCCTTTGTTACAGGTCTTGATTCGTCAAGGGTCCCTGAACCCCCCAGAAAGATTTCGCTTCCAGATGGCACAGATCTTTTATGAAAACAGTGCAAGCAGTGCCCACCCTGGCTTTTGTAATTTCAAATATAAAACCAAAGGATGTATTACAAATTCTAGTTCACTTTCTCTCCCGTTTCTTTTCCTAGTAGTATTTTTATTAATTCACTTAGTTTTTCTTTGACTTTGTCTTGAGATCTTTCACCCCCTTTCCTTTTACCTTTTATTCTGTTTACCTGGAAATGAAAGTCAGCCGATCTATTGAGTTTCACTGCGGCTGTGTCAGCCTTTCATGTGGCGCTTCTTTTGTCTGCGCTTCATCTCCTCACTTAAATTCTCGTGCATCTTCCTGTGTTTTTTACCCAGTAGTTTCAGCATGTAATGTTCATCTTTGAAATATATCTGGCTTCTATTTCTGATTGAATTTTCACTTTCTCAAGTCTCGATTGGCCCCTATTTTTCTTGCCTCTAGTGGGAAAACAGTGGGAAAGAAAATAGAATTTGGAATCTTACTACTTAGGTTTGAACCTTTGGTAAAGTTGCTTCTTTAATTCCTCCATTTCTGTCTCTGTAAAAAGGTGCATTTATAGTTCTTAGTTCATAGAATTGTTGTAAATTTGTACATTTACACTTGAAATATAGTCAGTACTGTAAATGTTTAGTTACCATTATTGTTTTTCCTGTTTAAAACAGTCTATTGCTTATTCCAGTCCTTTTTACTAAAACCTGTATCAATATTCAGCCTTTGAAAATGATTTATTTCTATTCTACTTTTATCCAGTGGTAATTTATAATAAACAAAGGAAATGATGACTTGTGAAATTATTTTCTGTACAATAGAGGTGTATTTTGTGTATGCTACTCTACATATGCCTAGTCCATAATGAATGCTCAATAAATAATTGTTTTATGAATATACTGCAGTGCAAACAAATGTATTAGAGTTTGTGTAAATCTAACGTCGTATGATGAATTTGCCAACAAGATTTTTTTCAGTCTTTCTAAAAACAATGTCAACAAATTTCTTTGTGATCTGTTGTTTACTATTTGGAGGGTGCTATGCTAGAAAATGACAGGAATAATAATAACAGCTAACACTTTCACTGTTAGCCAGGCATTATCCAAGTGCTTAAGCATATTGTATTCCTCATAAAAACCCTAAGAAGCTGGACCCGTTCTGATTGTATTTCACAGACGAATAAGCAAAGAGGTTAAAAGGACTCGTCCTTCCCTATCCTCAGGGAGCAGACAGTCTATTCACACTATGATGATTGTCATGGTGCAACATAGCCATTTGTGGTGTCTCATTGATCTATTATAAAATCTTCTTTTATAAGATATGAGCCTGTGAAGTTTTTTTGTAATTATTTCCCTTCTACTTTGGTATACAAATTTGCTCATTTTGTATACATGGTGTTGCAAGTTTTTCACGTAACTAAATCTTCACTTTTCATTGGTTTTTTCTTCTCAATTTTTGTTAACTTATTTTAATGTGTAGAATTTATTTAAGCTCTAATGGTTTAATCTGGACAAAGAAAAAAAAGTTCCGCAAATGTAATCTTTAGCCTTTTCTCAAGCTACCTTCATCATGACTGTACCAGGTGTTCTGTGTTCAGTCCTTTCTCTGAAGTATCTCTTTAATTTGTAGTGAGGATTGATAGGTGTTAATTATCACTGAAAATCAGATTAAAGTAGTGAAAAGTTTCATTAAGCAAAATTAATCACTAGGTTGGCATTTCATGAAAAGTTTTTAAGCAAATACTAAAATGAACGTCTTATTACATCTTACTATTAACATCTGTAGTTTAAGATAATTATTACTAAGATAATCTGTCTTCACAGCGCTTTCCTCACTCTGCCCAGGAAGTGAGTATGTGCTTGTCTGTGCAGATGCGAGGGGATCCTCCTCGCGGCCCTTCCCATCTGCATCCTGTAGCACATTAGAGATCCCGACTCACCTCACAGGCCCATGTGCTTCCTCTGTACCTGGTGAACATTCTTTGTTTTCTCTCCAAAGAAATAACAGTGATAATTGCTCAATATAAATTTATGTGTATATATACCATTTTGAATGGAAGCAAATATTTTTGGCACAGAAGAATGAATAATGTTTTCTGTTCTTCCAACTACTCCGTGCCCAAAGCCATTGCACATACTTTATTAAATTTGATGATAGGAAATTTGCTCCAAATGTCTCTACTATTTAACAAAATACCATATATTAGCTTATGGAATTTCAGCACCCTGTCCCTTCCTCCCTCTAGTTATGCTATATTTTGTCTTAAGGATAGATTTTTTAACTTTTTTTATTTTTGTTTATCATGACTTGTGAGTTACCAATAAAAAATACATCTAAAACTATTTCCCCCAGTGCATTGGCACAGTGCCTGACATTGCATTAATCTTTTAGTTCCCAAATTCTCATAAGATCTAAAATGAAAAGATCCAGATTACTAGATGAGGTACTAAAAGAATATAAAATGAATCAGACATGCCTCTTGCCCTGAGAGGACTTCAATAAAGTTCCCAGGTTACTGCAAGAAGAAAGGCATCGTATGTGGAGGAGATGATATCAGGTTAGGAGGATCAGATGCAGCTTCAGGGGGCAGGTAATACTGAAGCCAGGTCTGGAGGAATAAAGAAGATTTCCCCATTGAAGAAAGACCCTCCCAGGCAAACAAGGGAGCATTTATCTCCTCCAAGCCAATCACTATTATTTATATGTTCTATGTTCTTTAAATCCAGAAAACTGGAAGGCAAGGATGTTCAGGAGACAACTGGGCAGTGATGGAACTTTCCACTGGATTGATATTTACTCCAGGCAAAGGGCCATGTGGAGGCAGGAGAGTAAAATCTCGGCCGCATTTGAAATTTGAGGGGTTACTTGAATGCCAAGTAGAGAAGTTTGGATAAAGTTTGGAATATTTCTGAGTCTTGAGAATATTAGTTGGAAAATAGCATGTAAAATAAATTAGATGCAGAATGAGAGACAAATTAGGTGACTGCATATCCAGATCAAGGTAACTAATGTATTGGGGACCTGTTTGTGTGTGCTAAACTCAATTGAAGTCTTCTGTGCTGATTAATTTTTCTTTTTAATGAGGTGATAAACTAACTTTTTTCAGATGCTTGGTCTACTTTTTAAATTTCCTCCTTTTAAATGATTATGAGTCTAAGAACTCAGAGAGAAGCAAAACACCTTATATTTGTTTTGCCACAGGATGCCATAAGGTGCTGAACGAGGAGCTGTAGAATATAGGAAAATTCTCAAAAGCAAATTTATTTAAATTCACTTGATTTTTCAGATTACATTCATTACGTATGGTACTGGGGGAGTCATGTTAAAGAAGAGAGTTAGCTGCATTATCTAAATAACAATGTCACAGTCGAACAAATTCCAACTTTATAGAATTTGAGAAGTAGCTGTTTCTCCTCTCTTCCCTCCTCAGCTGCAGTTCAAATGCTGCTGCTGACGCAGCTACCGATATATACCTCTTTTTGATGGTGGATTTAAGGGCTACTTGTGTTTTTTCAGGTTGGTGTGTTACTGAATCCTTATAAGACAAGACTATCTCATACTTTTATTTATTTTAATCAAATTGCCATTATGCATACTGATGTAAGGGAACAGTTAGACCAATGCTGAGATGACTAGAGAGTAGGAATGGGGTGAAGAAGGCAACTTCTGACACCTGACAACCAAAGGGTTTCAGTGATTTGACAACTCCAGTAATGTCTCTGTATCTCACTCTTTCAAAATTCCCAGTGCCTGTGTGGTGAGTCTACAAGACCAGCACCAGGCAATTATCAATACTGAGAAACAGCTTCAGCAACTCTTCACGCCCAGTGGGAAGTGCTGCAGACAGACACACACTGCAGTATGTTGCACTCTTGCAGAAACGCACACATGTCCTGTTCCACTGTTTTTAATTCATTTAACCTTTAGCATTTAGTGATCTTGTCTGATCTGAGCAGTGCCTTCTGTCCCAGGACACATACAGTTGTTTTAGGTGATTGTTTCTGCCTTGGAGCTTCCAAAATAATCAACAGGAAATTGCCCATTTCATTAGAGAAATAAGCATCTGCTCCCTTGGAATCTAGATTATATTTAGATGTTTTTCTTTTTCCCTTTATTCCATATAGTGGATTAAATTATGTCCCCCCAAAACTCATTGAAGCTTGAATTGTGTCCCCCAGGTTTTACGTATTTTAGAAACTTAGACCCCACTGTGATTGTTAAGAGGGTGGGAAATCCTATTATGGTAATTGAAAGGTGGAGCCTTGAAGAGATGATTGGATTGTAGGACCATGCCATAGTGAATGGGTTAAAAATGGTGGTTGGGGCGTGGTTCTGAGGGTTTTAAAAGAAGAGGTGTCTGTCTGTCTGTCTGTCTGTCTCTCTGTCTCTCTCTGCTCTCTCTGCATCCACCATCTTGCAATGTGAGACCCCTGAGTCACTGTTGCCACCAGCAGATGGACTTTAGACTTCCCAGCCTCAGAACCTGTAAGCAATAAATTTAGTTTTTCTTTATAAATCACCTAGTTTCAAGTATTCTGATATAAGCAACAGAAATGGGCTAATACATTCCATAAGATTCCTGCCCAAGTTGAGGGTCAGAGAGTTTTAACTTATGGAGTTCTAATTCCTATGTCTCTAGAGAAGAACATTCTGTGTACTAGATTTTACAGATGGTGAGACTGGCAAACAGCTTATTTTTTTAAACCTAGAGACTCCTTTTTCCCACCTTGAACAGTTGGCAGCTGTGGTTATGGACTGACGCCAAGTCTAAGCAAAGTTACTTTAAAGATGCTGGGGTCTGGGACAACTACTGGCACTATGAATGCATAAAGAACTCAACTCCCGGCTGTCAGCAGATGAAAAGAGTCTGGCTGTGGTCCAGATGAGATGAAATTCACTGCTTCAATTCAGTGAGTCTTGGCATTCATAAAATATGTACGAATGTATCTTTAAACTCTTTAAATTAAAAATAATTCAAGGAAGATACAAAAACGTATGTTCAAAAGTACGTATTAGAGAGAAGAGTATTCTTTCAATTTATTTAACATAGATTAAGTCAATTGAACTTAGAACTTCAAAATAAAATTAGATTTAAAGGTCAAGAAAGGAATATTTGGAGAAAATGACAATGAAAACAAGGGTAATTGGGAGCCCACTTGATAATCTATATAACGATTCATTTTAACAAAACGATACACACTTCTATAATTACTCTAACAACTGCATTAGGTTTTGTGTTCTTGTTCAAACTAAATAAGAAAATATTCTTGGTCTTATGTACATTACCATCCTGGAATAAAGCATGTCAACATTTTACTATAAACCCCAATTTTACTAATGTTAGTCTTTCAGGCTGTTTCCTTTTTGAATTCATTAAGACTGTTCATTAATTCAAGTTTTTATTTTTTTATACTAAGAAGTTTCTATTTTCCAAAGTGAATAAATGTAACTTCCAAAATTTAAAATCATGCACCTTTTTTCCTGTCTGGAAACACAGGCCGCGACTTCAATAGCAAGCCATAAAAACGATAGACTGATAATATTAATTACTGAAAATCACCTTCGATTTTTGGTCTTTTCTAATGCAAGTCAGCAAAGTATAGCAGCCACAACAATATCGATTAATGGGCCCTAATTCTTGCCTGGCCCTCCATATTATACAGAGAGTTTTATATATCTGACCACTTTCCTTGGACTTCTCAACAATTCTGGGACAGGCAGATAAAGCATGATTAAAATGCCTATCTTCCAGAAAAGAAACCTATATGCCCAAGTACATATAGTTAATAAGTGGTAAAATTATCCTCAGGTCTTTTGATTTCAAATTCCTTGCTCTTTCAACTACTTCTCAGGGTGAGCACAGAAGGGCACAGAAGGGATATTTTTTCTTTTGGTGGCATAAGAGTGCTAGCCTGGGAATTCAGAGACATATAACCCTCCCATGACAAATCAGAGATTTACTGGCTGCGTGACCTTATGGTTCTTTTTACCAACTGTAAAATGAGGGCTGTACATGAGATCATTTTAAGTACTTTTAGCTGTATAATATAATAATTCTATTTAAAATAATTTAAGATGTTTCAGAAAAAAATAGTGTATATAATAATTTATTGCTGAAAGTTTCCCAGAATGTATTCTGCAAATGATAGTTCCATGTGTGTTTGGTCTTGGGAAATACAGGGCGAAATGAAATTAGATTTTCTGGTAAGATTTCCAGGCATGTTCTGTGGACATGTTCCTGGGAGTGACATCCAGAGAAAGCTCCCTGGAAAAATGTGTCATGGCCCTGAAAGTTGGCTATGGCTCTTAGTCAGCAAGTCTGTTTGATCCCCATCTCTTCCAAAACTGATTTTGAGGTGGCTAAGGCCTATGGTGAAATAAAATTTAAAGAAGATTCTTACTAAATGTATCTGCAAATGAAGTTTTAGACTGTTTTAATTCATAGTCGCCTCAACTGCAGATTACTCAGCAATATCCAAGAGATATTTTGATTTTTCTCTACTCATGGTAGTGTTGGATGAAAGGATTTCTGAAATTTTTTGGAATTTCATATTAAGAACACCTAACTTAGTTTGCCTTGGTGTGCTTGTTGATGGCAACATTGCAATACAAAGCTGTTCAACAAAGTTTCCCAAGGCCCAGGTTTCAATTAATTGCCACAAAATGCATGACAGCATTTGCCTTCAAGATCATGGTAATTGTGTGGGTTGTAGAGTTGGCACAGTCTCTACAATCTCCAATGATGTTTATTCTTGTTACTGCTTTCAGGGATGAGAGCACTATGAAGCTGACATGAACGCTTTTGGCATCCACAGGCTTTGTGAGATAGCTCTCCAATAACCTAATGGACAGGTTCTCCATGCACATAAGTCCTAGGTAGTCCACAAGAAGGAGGCTGTTACTTTCAGCTTGGGGAAAGACTCACCCTATTTTAAAACAGTATCACTGTGTGCCTGACATACTTACAAAAGTATATTACATATGTCAGTTTTCCATTTGCTGATATATAATTTGAATAATTTTTGTCTTTGCGATAAATTGGGTTGAGAATTTGTTATAGTGACTGTATTTCAGTGTATTTTCCTTTTTATTTTTGTTGCTCATGTTGGTGGTGAGATACATGGAATTGAGTTTCATTTATTTACTATATTTGCTTCCTGAGTTATTAGTCTTATTTTTATTTCAAGAATTAGAGGGAGACAGAATTGGAAAGAAGATCCAATATCATTCTCAACAGCTATTATTAATTTTCTAGATGTACATCCCAATTTACTACAGAGTAATGACTCATCTAAATGTACTTTGCAATCAGTGGCAAATTTAATTAGATTTTATATCTTTTTTGAGGAAAGCAAGGCCTTCTCTGAAGGCTCAGTGTGTGACTGTTTAGGAGGAAAATAGAAAGGAATGGGAAGAGAAGTTTTCTTTGTTTTTGTGAAGTGAGATTTAAATTGTTTTATTTAAGTGCCTTTGACACAGGCAGGAAGGGTTGGGTAGCAAGTCACTCACTTGTTCTCTGTCTTTTGGCATTCACAGTATGTGTGTTGCCTGATTTCTGCCAGGTCAGGGGGATGAATAAGGCAGTTTTCTGTTTTCATAACACTTACATACAAGTGTGTATGTTTGGGAGGACTGGAGAAACAGAAAATAAGAAAACAGAGAAACAGACTATGTGGCATGCAGAGAATTTTTAAATATTATGCAAAAAGAAAAATGTCTTAAATTTGTCCAGGGAAGCCTTCTCTGAGGAAGAAAATTTTAAACTGAGGTGTAATTGACAGAACAAAGCCAACCATAGCAGCACTGGGGAAAGAGTTCAAGGTGAGAGAGAGCGTGAGGGTTAGAGGAAAGAGGAGAGAAGTTTTATTCAAATTTTAAGTACAATGGGAAGCGACCAGCCAAACTGAATGACGTGCTTTCATTTATTTTAAAGTGATCATTCTGACTACTGTGTGGAAAAAGGAATCGTAGGGACAAAACACAGCTCAGAAATACAGGTGGGTTCATCCCAATGTCCACGGGATAGATGCTCACAATTTGCAGGAAATGCTGGTAAGAAAAAATGAAGGTATTTGAGGCTCCAATTCTATGATTTAATAATGAGGAGTAGGAAGACACAGTGGTTCCAACCCACCCAATTCAGAAAGGCCAGTGTGAGAGGCAAGGGGGGTGAAGTGGCTTCAGATACACCCACCACATACAAAGATGCCCCGAGGATCCCTTGTATCAATATCCTAAGATGCTTCCTGAAATAACCTGTTGCAGACCGGCTCAGTCACTGTCCTTTCCAGTGTGTGTAGTTTGCTCTTTTCTTCAAAGCTCTGCCTCTTTTTGTGTGAGAGGTAAAGAGACACTGGGATAAGAAGGGAGGTTGAAACAACTTGAATGCACAGGGGCTTGGGACAGAAGGAGAAGAGGGGAGCGGAGGGGAGAGGACAGCACAGCTGGAATGAAACAAGGTAGTCAGGAGCTAATACACAACCAGAGAGGAAGAAAAGAAAGGAACACAAACCAAGGAAACGCAAGTGGAGGCAGAAGCCCAGTGGACAGGGATCTCATCACATGAGGCAGAAGTGTTCTGTTGTGGAGATTGCCTCTCCTTGAAATAGCTGGTGGCCTTCATTCACAGCCAGAATCACTGACGTGGCTTGGATGCTGGTGACAAGATGGGCTTGTTTTGATTTTTTAAACATACAATTAAAATTATTGTTGCTTTGTGTTGCTTCGCCCCCCACGGATTTGTCACTCCACTTCCCCTGGGTGACAGAGACACAAAGGATTACTCAAAGCCCATTTCTTCTGAGCAGTAAGAAGCCCTGAAGTGGTTAACTTCCCTGGGAATGCTCCAGTGAGAGGCACCTCTTCCTCAGGAAATTAACCGCAAATTGGGGTTCTCTTCCTGGATTTATTTTCCAGACCAGGGAGTTACAGGAAGAAAACATAGGTGGGATTGTAGTTTAACAATATAGGCTGGTAACTTTCAGTGAAACAAGCCAGATGACATTCCAGTAGACAGTTAAGTGGTCCTATCAACAATAGCTTGATCTTAGCAAACATTCCTTCTCTCTCTAGCAGTTTTCCAGCAACTTAGATATCAATCAGTAACTAAACTGTCTTTGAGCCAGCAACCTTGCTGTGCCACAATTCTTATCTTGCAACAGAGACTTTATAGTCTGAGGAAAATTTCCAGTCCTCCGCAAGGTCAGTATTTGAAAATGCAAGACTTTGGAAAACCAGGCCCTGTGAGGTATATATGCTTCATAGTATATTCCACAAATTATTTCCTTTATGGTAAAGGCCTGTGTTTCTTTTGATAGTCTGCCAGATGATATCATAAAACACAAAACAAACAAAAAACACACTGAAATTCAAATGGAGCAGTAATAGAGATAGTAAGACTAGACATTCTATTGAGTGCTATGCAGTGTTAAGCCCTGCCTTGCTCCTTATGCAGCAGGTGCTATGTTTACCTTCATTTTAGACAGAAGGAAATTGGTGTTTAAGAGATTAACATGCATAGTATCCTCCAGTCTTTGGGTGACATCAGGATGTATTCCTGGGTCTGTCTGACTTTGCAGAACAGTTTCCCTGACTGCTATGTTAATAAGAAAATGCAGAAGATATTCATGAAGAAACATTATCTTCTTCCACACTTGGGTAAAAGGAAAGTCTGAGAGAACTGAGAGGCTACAGGAGTTCTTCCCCTGACAACCTAAAAACCATCTGTGTATATTAGAATCACTTGTATTTCTGTTAATATTTTAGAGAAAAATTAGTAAGTTTTCTAGTTTAACTAGAACGTAGGGGAGGATAGCCCTTGTCCTGCAGGGCCTGTAAACAAACACCAAGGCATTCAAAACTGGACAGCACAGCCGCCCCCGCCTGGGATGGGCACCCCCGCTCGACTCACCCTGTCTTCCTGCCGTGTCAGCACATCCCTGTGTACCGGGGTGGGGCTCCAGCAGCTCCTGAGCAGCTCTTTGGAATGTCTGATTCGTCCCCTGTCCCCAAAGTGTGTGGCTCATAGTTTAGATTCTAAGTGTTTTGGTGACAACTGTTTCCCTTGGCCCGGGTCATTTTTGCATGTTCCCCTCTGCCTAAACTTTGCTCCCTCTCCCAGCCCTCCCGATGCTGTCCCCCATCTGCACACCGACCTCCACGCACTCCCGCCTTCTCTGGTTCTTGACTTGGTCTGGCTGGGGACCCAGAACTTAGCTATTGGTGTGTTGACCTAAAAAGAAACTGAGGCCAAATACATACAGCAAGGGTTTATTGAGCTAATTTGATGATTACCACTGGGGAGACACATAGATCAGTTAGCCCTGAACATGTGTTTAGAAAAGGGCCAGCAGAGCTTAACACTTTATAATCAGAAGAGGGGGAAAGGGTCAACAGAGAGAGAGAGAGAAGGACAATCCAACCTAATTACTTCATCAGGCTTTCTATTGGTTGTACGTGAGTTATGGAATTGGGATTTTTGCAGGGTTACATCCCACATGCAGGATTCTAGGGTAATAAGAAGCATTCTACCTTATTTTATGGCTTCCTGAGGCCATCGGAGTTGCCACTAAGTAAAATGATCTTATGATAATGAGTTCCAGGATAGGTGGACATGATTACCAACTCATCCCAGACCTCCCAGGACACTATAATTTGGCTGACTTGGTCAGAGAAGATTCTTTCGGTTATCACAAGTGACACTTCACCACCATCACATCCTGGGTTGCTCAATGGCCTGTCTCTCCGGCTTGTAGGCTCTGTGGGCAGGAACAATGCTTGTCTGGTTTATTACCACCTGTACATGGAGGCTGCTCAGTGTATATTGGCTGAATGTTCAATGAAAGAGCCAGTGCACCTCATGAGTGTGTAAGCAGTGTATGCGTTAGTTATTTACAGCTGTGTGAGCATGTGGAGAGAGACAGCCAGGCAGATGCACATGGTTACTTATATCTTGAGATTATTTCTGTGAGGAAAATTCTATCCTGGTAATAGAACCTGCTGTTGAGAAACAATTGCTGTATGTGTATAGAGGGCACAAAATTCACTGACTGTTGTTTGACAGGCACACTGTATTGTCCAGGTAAAAGGAGGCCATGAGCCTCTCTGAAATGCAGGAATAGAGTAAGCAAAGGGGGAAAACACCACAGGAACTTTTCTGTTCCTTTTTAAAATTGTTTGGACAAATGTATTTTGCATTCTCATTTTCTAGATAATCACCTTAAATTTTCATCTTTCTTTGCTGTTGAATTGTGAACATCATTTCAAATCTCAAATCACGTTTCTTATTTTTTCCTTAACCATGGTGCAGATAATAAAACTTACCATCTTAACCATTTTTAAGTGTCCCATTCAGTAGTGTTAAATATTTTCACATTGTGCAGTCTCTAGAACTTTCTCATCTTGCAAAAGTGAAACCCTGTACCCATCAAACAGCTTCCCATATCCCCCTACGTCCAGGCCCTGGCAACCACCATTCTACTTTCTGTCTCTATGAATTTTATTACTCTACATACCTCTTTGTATTTTAATTATAACTCACTTGACATTACAAAGAAATTGCGTGTTTGGAATGGCAGCCATTCTCCTATACACCCTTACTCTGGTCACCTTGATGTTCTCCTGGTTGCCTAAGCTTCAGCAGACCGTTTTCTGACATGTGCACACACTCACACAAGATGCCCTGCCCCCAACTTCTGCCTCAGCTATTCTTGCATACCTGCCCCAGGGCTGCACCTGCTCCGTCCTCCCCTCCACCCCCTGCTCCTCCAGCAGAGGACGCATTTGCCTGTGAGCACCTGGTCCACAGCTTTGCTGCACCTGTGCCACCCAACAGAGACGGCTCATGAAGCACAGCGCCTACTCCTGAATATTTTTTTAATTAAAAAATTATAAATTACACTTGGTGTCATAAATTATACTCAGGGGTTATGAATTGGGCTATACTTGGTGTGGTTGAGATAAAATTTCATTACAGGTATTTTTTGGCAATGTGGCTCTGTGATTTGAACTGAGAAATTAAAAATTCAATAAAAAACAGTCTTTAGGAAAATGTGTTCCTAAGCCTTTAGACACATTAAACCTAACTCTTCATAAGTGTTCATTTACAAACTGTATGTTCTTATGATTTATATTCTTGTTTGTCTCACTCTTTTACAAAACAAATAGATCTTTTATTAGATAACTGTTTTTCTAATAAAAATGGAGTAACTTCCCCACTTATCAGTCTCGTCTTTGTAACTGCCCTTCTGAGTCTTGTGCACATGTAAGACGGTGATCTGCAGTCCTTAGGGTGACAAGGAACAGATGCTCTTAAGGGCCTAAAGTCTATGTAGGCCAGGTTGCTGATAAACATGGAACTGAGTGTCCTCGCAGGCCAAGGTATTAATCTGGGGAGAAGGTAAGGCATGTGAGTTAAAAGTATCAGAGGACAGAAGCAGACAACAGCGCTTGGAGTAACCTTTGCAATAATAGCCGAAAAGGAAAGGAAGAAAGGGAGAGAGAGTAGCAAGCATACTGCCACCAGAGACCCCTATGGAAGACTCATAAGAATGCACATGCAAACACGGAACTGTGTCGCATGTGGCTGCAGGCTCAGAAGCTTTGCCCTTTGCTTGGCTAGACCATGAAAGTCATTGTTTTGTTTATCTGGGAGGCAGGCTACACTGGAATGACAAAGAGTCAGGACTCTATGACATTTAGCTTTACAGTATTGAGCTATTGTTTGTAAGGGCATTATTGATTAGGGCAAAAAGATGGGCCGGTGTCATTTGTTTTAGTCCATCCTGTATTGTGGTTACTTGTTTACTTGTGTGCCACCAACTACGGTAAATGCAACTTTGGGAAAGAGAATACAGCTACCTGATCACTACATCCTGATACAGTGAATGAATTAAATTATTTTATCATTTGGAGGTGATTAACAATAGCTGGAATAATATAATTAATATTTTATGCATTTTATGTATATGAAATGTTTTCTTGTTCCTTAAAGCTACATGAAAATATTTTCCTCTCAATTAAGAAAGTAAATGTGTGTGTTATAAACAAAACTAACAATCCTTGCCCTCTCTGGGCTTTCAACATATATAGACTTTCTAAAAACAGCTTTGTAGTGAAATTAAAGTATTTAGAAAGTGAAATGTTATCTTTAGAATATCTTTATATTAATTTTATCTTTATTGTTGGGGATGTAGATATTATTAATATCTTGCCACAGATTTTTGTTAAAAAATAACTGTTAATAATCTATGAAGAAAATAATATCTTTAGAAATAAATCTTTGAAAAAAGTAAGTATGGTTCTCAAAATGACTTCGCCCAATCAGAGACACATATCTCCTTTAAGTTAGAGATACTACCCTTCCAGTATCCACATGAAATTGTTTATAAAAAAAAGTACATTTGTGATTCAGAGAATTCCCCGATGACTGTATGTCAGGCCTTTCAGTCATAATGTATTTGTGCACATAAAAATTCATAAATCTCAGTGGTACTCAACTGCTCAAGTAGTTGGCTTTTGAATACTTCATTTTGAGAGTTCAAAATATTTTGTGGGTTCAAGTGGCTTTGATATCTTCAGTAAATATTTTTTTTTTTTTTTTTTTTTTGCATATCTGCTGTTTGCTAGGCACTGTTCTAAGCTCTGGGAATAGGAAAATACACAAGGAAGTCTAATAGCTAAAAAATTTTGAATTTATAAATTGGTACCCACTATATATAGTGCAAAATATTATGTATATATGTGTACATATATAGTGTGTGTGGGTTTATAAGTATAAAATTGTATGTACTTTATCAAGGACTAAGGATGTTACTAGCTTGTATTTATCTTAAGGAAATAGATGGCTTAATCCAGTCTAGTTTACATTATACTTAGTTTTATTTTTAGAAAAATAATCAAATGGATGTTTGACTAATAATTATGTCCACATGTTTCCTACAATTACTCACAAAAGATGTTAGAATGCTTTAGAGTTAGTGTTGAACCATAAAAGATGGAAAACACAGTTCAATTGATGTAATTTCATTCAACTGAGTTGGAAAGTTATTAATTCTTTTTTTTTTTTTTTTTTGTGACCGGTAAGCAACCCTTGGCTTGGTGTCGCCCACACGGTGCTCAGCGAGTGAGCGCACCAGCCATTACTATACAGGATCCGAACCCGGGGCGGGAGCACAGCTGTGCTCACAGTGCCGCACTCTCCCGAGTGAGCCACGGGGTCGGCCCGGAAAGTTATTAATTCTTAAAAAGCTTTAAGTGTATGCACTGTGTGCACTTTTAATGCGGTTGTTCAAAGGCCATGGTGCTTACCTAACGTGAGACTTGTGATACAGATTCCTCCCATATTTAACCAACGGATGATGCAGAAAGAGGGGAATTTATACCACAATGGTTTCATGGATCGTAAAACCTCAGGTGTCTCTTTACAATTTGCAATTACTTTGATGCTTGGCCACTTGTCTTTGAGGGATAATTACATCTTATGGAAACAACTATGACTGACAAGGGAAAAAATTTAGCATGGGAAATTTCTGATTAATCTTTGTTAAGAGATAGTTGCCTATACATCAAGTAATGGATCAGATAATTTGGAATAAAAATAAGACATTTTTATGTTTTCCAAAATTAAAATAACCTTTTTAAAAAAATTATACATTGACTGTGAGTCCATACATATATTATTTATTCTGAATTCAATAAAGACCCAACTTAGCCTTTAATACAAAAAATATGAATTTATATATTTGAGGAATTCTTATTGTCTCTTTTGTATCTTTAAATACTTTATAATAATCTCATTTGCCTTTTTATATTGACAAATTTATGAGATACTTGAACTGAAGGAACCAATTGAGATAACATATATAAGGGCACTCAGTGTGGTATCTAAATAACTTACTGTCTTGTCCTTTCTATGCCTAATTTATCTGCTAAAGGCCAAAAGAACCCTTATCATTGAGAAGAGAGGCCCACAATCCAGCCAGCACAGTCAGCAGGTGCCCCCGAGGTGGCCAGGATCACACCTCCGTCCCCCTCTCTCGTCCTGATGTCTTCTGCGGCTCTCAGGAGAGTGGTGTTCAGAGGAGCCAGGGCTGCGCTGCACTCTCTGCAGTGTGCTGAAGATTTGGAACTTTAAGTTTCATTTTATTCATGAGAAAATATAATTACAATGAGATGTAACTTTTGGGCATGCTCAAATTCCATCTATTGTTCTGAAGCACAATTGTGTCCTCTTCTCTCCTATGTTCACCATTTTTCTGACTCTCCAGGCCACTTCCTTTTGGGGCATTTTATTTTCCAAATAGTAGATTAAAAATTAGATTTGGAATAAAGCAGAAACATTTAAAAATGTAACTCCTACTGTGGCCATTTCTTGTTTTTATTATTCTAAACAGTCTATTTCTCTTGGATTGGAGGGAGATGCAATGTAAATTATTTCCAAGAACATCAAGGGAATGATGAGATATAAAATTTTCCTTAATTTCTTAAACCTAAATGTATAATTTACATAGCTCAGTTACGGTAATGTTTTGCTTTATTTTTTCAAAGCCACTGCTACATTTCATAGGAAGTAAATTAAAGAATTGATACTTTGTAAGAGGGAGAGATTACCATGCTAAGTATAGTGCAACTTTAAGGAATTTCTGCCTAGCTAATTTCATTATTGAAAGGGCACACTTCCCACCCAATGCTATTAAAAATATTTGGCTGGAGGTGTGTTATGAAAGGTAAGTTGCCTCTATAATCTTAAACTCTTAAGCCTCTGTAGCAGAAAACATTTTCTAACATTTGTCTTATTAATTTCCAGAAGGAAAATTGTCTCAAAGGTATTTTTCATTGAATTCTAATTAATCAGCTTTCCCTCTGTGCCAAGGATTATATTTCTGAGAAAGTAAAACTTCATAATAATTGAGAATGAAAGTTACAGAGGCACACACTGATGGTTGAAATATGATGAACCTGTCATAAAAGTGGAGGCGACCATAGTGCTTTTATTATATTAAAGTAAATATCAAAGACACATTCTTAGTATTTTCCTAGAAGACAGTAATGCTGTTAAGTTGCCATAGAATTTCTTTTATGTAGATTAGGCTTTTTTTGTTTTTCCTCATACATACAAGTTGAGGGGTTAATGATTCAAAATAGTTCATATAAAGTATATAATATACAGTGAATATTGATAAAGACTCATATTTACACTACAGCATTACAAGTTTTGACAATCATATGCATTATTTCAGCAGAAGGGATGCTTTTTATCAGTTCTTGGTGGTATATTCTTTTGTCATAGGTGGTCACAACTCCACTTCATTGTTTGTAAAACTTTGACTTTATGACCAGCTCTTTATCATTCATTCCCTGATGATAATACTAATCTATATTTGTGCTGGTAAATTTGATATGACCTTTCCATTTTATAAGTAGATTTTTTTGTGTGTATAAAAAGTCTCATAAAATTCTACTTATTAAAAATTTAAATAATACATTGTAATAAAAAGACTCGTGAGGTGGGCTCTATAGAAAAATGTTAGATTTTTAAAAATAAGTGAATTAGAGCATTTGCATTTATTGAACTAAGCAATATTTTGGCACTGGTTCTATCACACTATGAGTATTTTATGTTATAAAACATCCTAAGAAGTTTCTAATTAAAAGTTTTATTGATAAGATCTATAGATATCATTTTCTGGCATTACTGTATTGTATAAAATGGAAATAAAAATAAAAGACTATGGTCAGATTGACAGAAAGATTTTCATAATTTGAATCTTTTGTGCCTAGAAGTAATTTGTATATTTTACTTGCATTTTCCTGGGAAAAGATCTAATTGGCTCCCTGGTCTTCAGAGAATGAAGAGTCTTGTACAGGTGCGTGGAGCTGTCATTAAGACCCACCCTCCTCTGACTGGCCTGAATTTCAGTTAATCTGATTAAATCTTTTGTGGTTAAGCTGGATGCTTCACATGGAACAAATCCCTGGGACTGTGCAAATTAGTCACTCCTCAGTTTCCTGCATAGTAGCTTTCATAAGAACAGGGCTGTGGGTGTGGTGCATCCTCAGTGTAGCCCGAAGTAAATGATGGATATCTGGGCACTGGGGACGGAGAGGAAAGGTCTTATCTAATGGATGTTGGAATTAAAATTCAAAAGTAGCTCCACATTTCCAACTGAAATAAGAAGGCAACTGCTTGCCTTTAGTTTATATAAGGAAATAAGAAGTAGGCTATGTTTGGGAAAGTATGGAAAATTCTGTCTGGGGAATGTTGAGTTTGAATAGCATGGTGGGTTCCATGAGGAGATACGGTCAAGTTGATATACCACACTGGGAGTCATTTCAATGCAGATGGTGAATATATGGTGAAAAGAAAATAGAAAAGGGCCAAATGTAAAATAATGGATGCATAAAAATTTAGAAGTTTGTATAAAAATATGAGAAAAAGGATGAGTTAGGAGAATGAATTCCAGAATGGCAGTATGAAACAGCCATACTGGTCAAAATTATAAAATAAGATCGAACCCACAAAACCAAATAAACAGTGATTTAAAGTCTCTGGAAATTATCTCAACGACACACAGCATATGAAGAAACATGCATTCAAATTTAATGAATTTTGGTAAGAATATCAACCAACTCCTCTCATACCCTACTTTACTTAGCTCGGCATACCAAATGTTCTGCTCCGATTGAGTGCAGACAAGAACACAGGGCTCCCCTCTACCCAGCTCCCAGGATAGGGCTATGTGATGTCCCCTGGAGCAGTGAGCCATCAGCATTTCTCATTTTCTCCATCTCCAGCTCCATGTTGCAGAAGCTCTATTCCAGTAAAAGGAGATTGGAGGTCTGGGGCTCACTCCTTCTACCCTCCCCGTACTTGTAGGTATTAGAATCTCTACTCAAATGCTGCTGATCCCAAAAACTAGGGCCCTAATTTCCCTAGTCCCAGCTCACTTATGAGGTATAGGTTCCATGCTGACAGAGGTAAGCTAAGATTGGAGCCTCCTGCCCACACCCAGATCTTCACTGTAAAACAGGTATTACTCCAGAAGTGAACTGCTGTCATTGACCTGAATTCTGGAGGGTTGCGCCTTAAGATGGAGTGTTCCTAAGATCTTTCTAAGGGAAATGATTTTATTTGAAACAGAATATGAGAAGTTTAAGCCTAAAAGTGCTATTGAAAACTATGGAGATTTTGGATACAAGCAATTGAGAGGAGATTGGAAGCTCTACGAGAGCATCAAGCTGAACACTAGACCATCTAAAATCTTAACAAAAAGAACCAAGGAAAAGAGTATAGTTAAAGTAGCCTTGTTGGTGTCAGAAAAACCTCAAAATCTGTCCCCGAAGCTTACCCCTACAACGGGGCCCAAATTGAATTGGATCAGTCTGTGGAACAATTTATGATCAGAGCATGTTTGAATAGATAAATTGGCCTGAAATTAGTGGAAGTTAACTGCTAGCTGTAAAATAAACAGACTCAGACAGCTTGACAGAGAGAGTAAGGAAAGAGACAGTCAAAAGAGCTCTATTAAAAATAATCATTATCCTAGAGTGTCCACACACAGTTTCAAAGGTGTGATTTGTGAGGAGTGACATTGGAGACTGCACACAGAAGGCAAAAGGGACTCCAGTGAAATAGTCTAGCCAAGTAACTAGATTAACTTGGAAGCAAAAACAACAAAAAGCCTTAGGCAATGGAATAGTCAGTGGCATATAGAGTTGGTTACAATTTATTGTTTAAAATGTTCAATTTTTGACAAAAAATTAGGACACACACACACAAAACAGGAAAGTGTGACTCATACATAGAAAAAAAAAAACCCAAAACAAAAAATGGGCAACAGAAATTGCCAGACGTCAGACTTAGCAGAAGACAACTTCAAAGCAGCTAATATGTTCAAAGAACTAAGGCAAAATGATAGACAAGTATCATGATGACATCTCATCCAATAGAAATATTAATAAAGAGATAGTATTGTTTAAAAAGAACCAAATGGAAATTCTGGAGTTGAAAAGTACAACCAACAGTTAAAATGAAAAATGTACTACATGAGTCCATCAGTAGATTGGAGCTGGCACAAGAAAGAATCAGCAGTTTGAAGATTGATTGATATTATGAAATCCGAAGAACGTGCAAAAAGGAATGAAGAACAGGGAGCACGGCTGCAGGGGAGAGATGGGCAATGGGCATCCTTTGTACAGAGGACTCTGAGACTAATGAAGACAGAGACACAATGCACCGAAACATACCCGTGCATGGAGCTAAAGCAGTCCTTAGAGAAATTTTATAGATTAACTGCCTATGTATTTTTTTAAAACAGATTTCAAATGAGTAACCTCATCTGTTCTATTGATAAGTAGGAAAAAAAAAAAGAATAAAATAAACAAAGTAAACAGAAGGAAGGAATAAAAAAGATGAGGGCATTAAAATAACAAAACAGAAAATAGAAGATAGAAAAATTTATGAAACCGAAAGTTGGTTCTGTGAAAACATTTTAAAAAGTTGACAAGGCTTTAGCTAGAACAACCATAAAAAAGAGAGAAAACTCAAATTACTAAAATCAGGAATGAAAGATAGACATTAATACTGGCCTTACAAAATTAAAAAAGGATGGAGTACTATGAACAACTGCACACAAATAAATTAGATAATTTAGATGAAGTGGACAAATTCCTAAAAAATACAAACTACAGAGATTGACTCAAGAAAAATTAGAAAATTTGAACAGGCATTAAACCAGTAAATATTTTAAATTAATGCCCTGGCTTGACTACACTTAAATTCACTTGTAAATCCTTCCAAACATGTAAAAAAGAATTAGTATAATATTTTAAATGAAATTTTCCAGAAAACATAAGAGGATGGAACACTTTACAACTCATTCTATGAGGCACATGTTATCCTGATACCCAAAACAGGCTAGAATATTACAAGAAAAAAAAAAAAAAAAAAAAGAAAAACAACTATAGGCCACTATCTCTTATGAATACTGACTCAAAAACCTTTTGTTAAATACCAATAAACTAAATCCAGAAACCTATCAGAAGGATTACGCATTGTGAACATGTGAGACTTAGGAATGCAAGGTTGGTTTAACATCTGAAAATCTATCAAAGTAATGCACCTTATTGACAGAATAATATACAAAAACTACGTGATCATGGCAATATACACAAAAAACATATGATAAAAGCCAACATACTTTCATGATAAAAAACTCTCAAAAAATTAAGAACAGAAGTGAACTTCCTCAATATAATAAAAGGCACCAATGAAAAATGCACAGGTAACATAATTTAATTGTGAAAGACAAAATGTTTTCCTCTTAAGATGAGGAACAAAACAAAGATATACATCCTCACCACTTCTGGTCAGCATTCTACTGGAAGTCCTGGCAAAGGTAACTAGGAAAAACAAATAAAAAAGAGAAATACGAGTATCTCTATTTGCAAACGATATGTGCTTGTATATAGAAAAATCTTAATAAGTCCATTACAAAACTTTTAGTACTAATAATTCTGCAAACTTTCAAGGTAGAAGATCAATATGCAAAAAACAATTTATTTTTATCAAGCTGAAAATGAAATTACAAAAACAATTACATTTATAACAGCAACAGAAGGAGTGTAAGACATATAACCTGAAAACTGTAAAGAATTGTTAAAAGAAACTAAAGAACACCTAAAATAATGTATGAACATCTCACATTCATGGATTTTAAGACAATATTGTTACAATGGCAGTACTTCCCAAATTGACCAAAAGATTCCATGCAATCTCTAGTGAAATCCAGGTTGGTTATTTATACACAGTTTTTGCAGAAATTGATAAGGTGACTTGAAAATTCATATGAAATGCAAGGGACCCAGAATAGCCAAAATAATCTTGAAAAAGAGCAAAGTTAGAGGCCTCATAATTCCTGATTTCATAACCTATTAGAAAACCACAATAATCAAGATGTTAGGGTATTGGCATAGCAACAGATATATAGATTAATTAAATAAATTGAGATTTCAGAAATAAACACTTACATTTATGATCAATTTATTTTTTATTTGTGCCAAGGCCTTTTAATGGGGAAAGAAGAATCTTGTAAAAAGACAGTGCTGAGACAACTGAATATCCACATGTAAAACAAGAAAGTTTAACTCCTTCACACAATATATCAAAAATTAACTCAAAATGTATCATAGACATAAATATAAGATCTACAAATGTAAATATCTTAGAAGAAAATTTGAAAAATGGTCTTCATAGTTGTGGGCTATATGAAGGCTTTTTAGAAAAACAAAGAAGCTAAGAAACAAAAGAAAAAAATAGATAAATTGTACTTCATAAAATGGAAATCTTAACATTCTTCAAAAGACACCATTAAGAGAATTAAACGACCACCTAGAGAATTAGAGAAAGTGTTGGCAAATTATATATCTGACAATCGGCTTGTGTGCAGAATATGAAAAGAACTCTTACAACTCAATAATAACAAGACAATAGTCTAATTATAAAATGAGTGAAGTCTGAATAGAATCTCCTCCAAAGAAGATATACAAATGGACAATAAGGACACGGAAAATGTTTACCGTGTTTTTCCATTTGTGAATTGCAAATAAAAACTACAATTAGATAACACTTCACACCCACTGGGATGATGGTGATTAAAAAGAGAAAGGTAATAACAATTGTTGATGAGGATGTGAACAAATTGGAGCCCTCATACATTTCTTGTGGGAATGCTGATGGCATTTTAAAATGTGCAGCCACCTTGGAAAACAGTCTGACAGTTCTTCATCATGTTAAACAGTATCACATAAACCAGCAATTCTACTCCTAGGGATATACCCAAGAGAAATAAAAGCATATGTCCATATAAAAACTTGTATGCAAATATCTGTAATAGCATTATTCATAATAGCCAAAAGGTGGAAACAACCCAAATATCTGTCAACTGATGATGGTAATGAACAAGTCCTGTGAGATTCCTCTTCACCATCAGCCAGCGTATGAGAGGCCAACTTAGTTGGGGAAATCCCTGACCCGTGTGGGTCACTGCTATAGGATGGCCAATCACACCTGCCAACAGAACTTAAAGGAAAGACTTTCTATTTCGAAGATGTTGACTTGGAGGCAGAGGGTAAAGTCTCAACTGCCTCTCTGATTGACTGAGGGCTGGGATTTATATAGGTAAATGTATCAGATGAGACACGATAAGTGTGATAGATAGCTGCTTTTTGATGTTATCTGTGGCCCCAGTTTCTCATCTGGCTTCTGTTCCATGATGCTGCCTTTGAGAGAGATGCATCGGGCAAGACAGGATGCAGGGTTTTCGTGTGAAGGACAGCTTGCTTTCAATATAATCTTAGTTAACCATTAAGGGATACCTATAAAGGGAAAACAAAGTTAGCTCTAGTGTATACATGAGTGTGGGTTTTTCTATGTTTACAGTGATGGTGTTAACAAAATGTGCTATATCCCTATAATGGAAGAATATTTGACATTAAAAAGGAAGGAAATAGTTATGCATGCTACATAACATGTACAAACTTGGAAAATATTATGCTGGGTGAAATGATTCAGTTACCAAAACACATATTTTGTGATTTCATTTATGTGTAATGTCCAGAACAGGCAAATCCACAGAGGCAGAAAGTAGATCAGTGGCTGTCAGCACGTGGGGGAGGGGGGAGTGGGATGTGATTGCTGGTGGGCACTCTGTTTCTTTCTGTCATTATAAAATGTTATAAAATCAGAACATTTTATTACTAACTCTATAAATACTACAAACTAATGAATTCTAATATTTAAATTGGTGAATGTTGTGATATGTGAATTCTATCTCTTTAAAGCTCTTAAAAAATGAAGGGTGTCTTAAGGGGGAATTCTTCCATTTTTTTATCCCCCGTGCTACCATAACACTGTATTATGTGTCTATGCCTTTCTTACAGCAGCATTCCTGTGCAGAGATAGAGTTTGAGCACCTCTGAAACTTATATAAATATGTGTGTGTGTGTGTGTGTGTGTATGTGTGTATATATATAGTCCGTATTCTTGGAGTTACATCATGTAGATTTCTACATGCTCAAGGAAGAGAACTTTTGAATTATATTATTGTAATAGTTATCAAACTAAGAATGTAAGAAAATAAATAATTTTCAGAAGTGGTACCATGCTGTAGACTAGATCAAGGTGTGTGGGTGGAGGAGGCAGGAGCATGCTGGTGAGGAAGGGAGGAAACCACACCACACGCTCATCAGGTCAACCACAACACACTGACTTTTAGTAATTTTACCTATTAGGATTTAATTTTTTATTTGGGAAAATTTTTCTATTTCAAATATAATTTGAAAACTATTATTTTATTACATAGGATATTCTACATAGACTTGCACAATACTTGATTTGAGGCATGCTAACTTTTCCATTACTTGAGGCACTTCATAGTTAAGTAAGTGTTGGTGGGTAAAAATCTTAAGTGCACACAGAGAACCTCATTAACTGGAAACAAACTCTGCACTGTCTGCACTGACAAATGGGTAGTGTTAGAAGAAATTGGCTTTCATTATAGTGCCACCATCAGCAGAAAGGTGGATTTCTAAGTAGTACATTTCTCCTGATTAAAACACTACTATCCCTGCAGGGGAAAAAGTGGGTTTCATCTATTAATGGACCTCTTGAGAACAATTAGGTTTTATGTATTGCTTTAACCATTAATTTGCAGACATAATTCAAGGTATAATGCTAAAAATTTATTCTTAGTAAATAAAATGCCAACAGAAATACTACAATGAGCTTTTCGTGAATGCAACCAATGGTATTTATGTTCTGGTTTTGCATTCACTCACTTTCCTGGCTAGAGCTTAAATACATAGAGACATTGGAAAGTTGAAAGTAGAGCATTATTTTCACAGAAATGTATTATCATATCTAATATTTACATGTTCTAACTCTTTTCCTTTGTGGAGAAAACATTGGTCATTGTATGCATGCATATGTGTATATATGGGTTTGTTTAAAATTATCTATAAGATCAAAGAGAATGATACCTGAGGGTCTTTTCACCCTAAAGTGGGATTAAGAGTTTCCTCTGGGCTTTGTGTTGAAGACAGGATGGTGTTGATGATCGAATAGAAAGACCATCCTATGCCTATTGAAAATACTTTTAGATTCTTTCACATGTAAACAAGTGAGGAAACTTTTCTTCCTCTTACATCCCTTTCTACTGTCTACCCATTCTAGTCCCTGAGGAAATCCATGATACAGTCTGTGGTTTCTTGAATTTTACTACCTGCCTTTTTCAGTGTTTTTAGATTGTTATGAGTGCATATGTATATGCATATACATAGTATATTATGATTTGTCTTAGATATTATAATTAAGACACACACAAAAAATAAATCCTTCTTTTCTACTCTTCACCTGACATTGGGTATAATACTCAAAATTATTATTCTTTCTGAGGAACATAAAGAACTGTGCATTGAAATAAGATTATTTCATAGCTGAAAAATCTGTTAAAGCTTATTTAGTATAATTCCTTACCTTTGAGTACTACTACTCACTTTTTTCTATGAATCAAGAGAACACCCTGATGTAATAAGATGAAAGATGACAATGTTTTGTGGTGGGAAAGTCAGGAACATAAGACATTGGAGGGGTTGGAGGGGTTGGAGGGGACCTCAAAGGTAGGGGGTTAAAGATGATAATGGCTCCGTTGTGATTTCATTTAGAATCATCCCAGATCTTAGAATGCAGTAAAGAACATTATATTCCCACAGTGTCCCCGTGGGTCTTATAATGAATCGAGTGTAAGTGAAAGGAAAAATGTAGTAAGCACCTAACCGAATAACCTCATAATTTAAATAAGAATGTTGAGGTGTGGAGGTAAGATGATTTGAACTTGGTTTTTGTTTGAAGATAGGAGAGTCCAGAGATTGAGAAAGGCCAATGGAAGAGGAGATATGAATGAAATATGAGAAGAAAAAACAATCTGACCTCCTTGACAGAGGTTTCAAAAATTCTGGAGTAATGAGATCCCATCCTATGATGAAGAGTTCAACTTTAAGATGGACGAGTCCACTCAATATAGTGTGAAACAGAAAGTAAAAAAGAAAGATCGATGAAGGTATAGGGATATTTGATGGATTTGGGGTAAATGGTGATGTTATTTTTAGATGACTTTTAAAAAAAATTGGAAATAAGGTTATTTACTAACAATAAACCAGGTGGCCACAGGATTATAAGTTTGAGAAGAATGGAGAAATTGGAAAATATATCTTCTGAAGAGAATGGAAGAGTATTGACATAGAAGGACTGGTGGGCAGAACTGAGAACGATGCTGAGCTCAGAACCACAAGACAGCGGCGGCACCAATGTCTTCAGCTGCTTGATTTTTCTCCAACAGCATCCAGCACTTCAGGGTTTTTGCAGAGCAGGCAGAGAAGTCGTAATCGTTCAAGTGAGGTCCCCACAAACCCTGACCCAGCACCAGGTCAGTGTAATAGAAGAATACTGCAGCAGAAATGTTAAGGATATTGGGATATTGGAAAAGCATTTATGGGAATTTACAGTCAACAGAGAAAGAAGGAAAAAATAACTCTAGAGGTGAACACCCCATGGCTCACACTCCAGGCCTCACGTGAAGCGTCACTCACGGCTTTGTCAACAGATTCCCATTTTCCCGTTACTTAAATGCTATTTATTCAGGGTCTTATTAGTGGCTGGTCAAGATATTCTTATACCCTAAAGTTCTAAATTGTTTAGGCCTACATGCCCGTATCTTTAAACATAAAATTTTGCTGTGTTTCAATGAATCTACAATTTCAAGAAAGTAGAACTAGAACGGAAATGTGTCAACTGTAAATTTTAAGGAAAAAGACCTGAGAAAGTCGAGAATTTCTGAAAACTTGAAGACATATGCTATTTAGTTTAATGTTTAAATTAATATATATATATATTTTTGGTTTGTCTTGTCTTCACCCTTTTAGAAAACTAAGCCCCTTACTTGTCATTTCCTTCATTGTATTTCCTCACATTTATACAGCAAACTAAATAAATAGGAGGATATGGTTAGTATCTTATGACAACTGCTTTATTTTTTCCATGGTGATATGATTTTTAAGGGCATAGGCAAGTGCCACATTACCTGCTGTATTAACATCTCGGAGTAAGGATTGTAGTGCTCATTACTCTTGGACACATGTATCAAGGTGAAAAGTAAAGCAGAAGCAGTATGTTTTCTTTTCCTGCACAGTGTCTGCTCAAGTATTCTTTTTAAAAGGAACACTTCATTCTCGTGTCCGTGTGCTTTCCTTTTCCTTCAGTTCTAATTTCACCTAAAAGCCTCATGTTGCATGTTGGAAAGAATTATTTTGTCACTATAAAGCTTGGAAATAAAGACAAGCGTGAAATATACAATATACTATCTAAAAGTACTTCTCAAAATACTAACCATTAAAGAAACAAATTGTGTTTGAAGAAACAACCAAATGACAATTAAAATGTTTGTTGAAATTTGCTCTCTGGCAATGATCTAGATCGACTGCCAATCCTTTTCACTACTCAGTACCATCAGAAGGGTTATTGTTCTATTAGCTGCCATTTCACAGACCTTGAATTTTTAATATCTGGGGTCTTGATATTAGCTGGGACTGAAGAGAGCTTTTTGCTTTTTGATCTAATGTTGAAGATGAAAGCCCATATTCTATACTTTTTAAATTGTGGCAATGCTGAATAACTTTATTTAATGTGATTATTTGCATTCAGTGTATGTGTGATGAGTGGCACACCTAGAATATTATTACCTTTTGGGGGGAGTCTTCTGTGAGCTACTGACTTAGTTTGTCCTTTGAAAATACAAAATTTAAGTTGGATCTACCTGAACTAGGCAACTGTGTTACTCCACGAGGTGGTTCTCTGTCTAACACTGTAGAACGAGAATTCTACATGTTTTACTTTAATTTAATCATGTTCATATAATTTCCCTGGATCTTTCTACAGCCACACCATTCACTTTAGCGTTACAACCTTTTCACTCTGGCCTATTCAAGGGTATAACTCTCCAGAAATTCTTCCCCCTTCTATGGTACCCTGAATTCACATGCCTAATTCACATGAATAATAGATTATTTTCATAAGCATACAAACATTTTGCTATCTCTTCCACTGAAAAAAGCCCATTACTGTTTTTCTGTAACTACCACTGGATTTCTCTGCTCCTTTCCTCAATGGGTTGTCTACTTCTGGCCTCCAGTCCCTTCCTGCCCCATCTCATCTGAATCCACTCATCATATGCCCCCTCACCCATCACTGGAACTTCTCAAGGTCACCACAGACCTTTATGTTGCCAAAGCAATGACCAATTCTCAGTACTAGTCTTAGAGTTAGTGAGTTAACAAGTAGCACATTTGTCACAGTCGATCATACCCTTGTCCTGCAAATGCAAGGGGTCTTCAAAAGTTAATGGAAGGATCTGTATTATCTTTCTTTTCCATTTCTTCTAAGAACTTTTTGAAACGGTCTTCTAGTTTTCCTCCATTTCACTGGCCACCCTTTCTTAGCTCTCATTGTGTGTTGTTGTTGTTTTCTTTTTAGCACTTTGACCTTGAGATCTTATAGCGTCTTAGGGCTTAATCCTTAGAGTTCTGTTACTTCACGCGGTTTCATGCGTTTAAAAACTACACTGATTCTGAAATTTTTATAGTCAATCAAGACTTCTCACCTGAGTCCAGACTCGTATATGCAGCTCAACTTAGTTCCTTGGATGTCCAAAAATAATATTAATATTAAGAATGGGCAAACCCAACTATTGATTTTTTCTCTCAGACTTTATTGCATTTTTGTTTAACCGTGTCTAGTTTTACAGTTGCTGAGGCCAAAATCCTCCCTCTTTCTCTCGTTCTCTGCATTTGCTATGTTCAGAGAGTAGTTCATGTCTCCAGATACATCAGAATCCACCCGCTCCGCCCTCCTTATGCTGGACTGTCTCATCCAAGCCAACACTGTCCTGGCCCGGACTGTCACCGTGGTCTCTCCACTGCAGGCTCTGTCGTGGCCCACGCACCTCCCGCCCCTCCTGGACACAACAGCCGCAGTGGTCTTGTTTTTTTTTTTTTTTTTAATTTTATTTTGTCGATATACATGTGGCTGATTATTGTTGCCCATCACCAAAACCTCCCTCCCTCCTCCCTCCCCCCCACCGATGTCCCCTCTGTTTGCTTGTCATGTCAACTTCAAGTAATTGTGGTTGTTATATCTTCTCCCCCCCCCCCCGGTTTTTTTTTTTTTTTGTGTGTGTGTGTGTGTGTGTGTGAATTTATATATTAGTTTTTAGCTCCCACCTATAAGTGAGAACATGTGGTATTTCTCTTTCTGTGCCTGACTCGTTTCACTTAATATAATTCTCTCGAGGTCCATCCATGTTGTTGCAAATGGCTGTATTTCATTCGTTTTTATAGCTGAGTAGTATTCCATTGTGTAGATGTACCACATTTTCCATATCCACTCATCTGATGATGGACATTTGGGCTGGTTCCAGCTCTTGGCTATTGTAAAGAGTGCTGCGATGAACATTGGGAAACAGGTAGACCTTCGACTTGATGATTTCCATTCCTCTGGGTATATTCCCAGCAGTGGGATAGCTGGGTCGTATGGTAGGTTGCGGAGAAAAAGGAACTCTCATACATTGTTGGTGGGACTGCAAAATGGTGCAGCCTCTATGGAAAATGGTATGGAGGTTCCTCAAACAATTGCAGATAGATCTACCGCAGTGGTCTTGTTAAAATCAAGTCGTCAGGTCCGGTCAGTCGCTCTCCGTGACTTTCCACCTCACTTGCCTGAAAGCGCAGGCCTGCGCGGTGCTGTCAAGTCTGGCCATGGACGCCTCCCGCCAGACGCCTCCGTGGTGATCGTCTCCGGAGCTGCAGGGGCCCCGCCCACCGCGCCCGGCCCTGCCCCGCCCACCACGCCCGACGCCGCCCGGCCCTGCCCTGCCCGCAGGAGGAGCTCTCTTCCCCTACCCCCCGTGTCCCCGCTTGGCTCTCCCCTCCTTCTTTCAGCGCTGGTCAAATGTCGCCTTCTCGGCCACCTTTGCTGAGAGCAATGCTCCACTCCCCTGTGGCCTGCGCCGTCTGTTCACAATTTCTGCTTTGTTTTCCTCCGCAGGGCACCTGCCATCGGCTGGTGTACGAACCGCACTAGGTACTTTGCTTGATTTTATTTGCCTTCCCCCGCCACTAGCATACGAACTCCAGAAGAACTAGGACGACCCCCACCACACACCACCATTTTGTTCCCTGTTATATCCCCAGAGACTAGACAAGTTCCTGGCTTAATAAATACTGTCGAATCAAATAATTGTAGCTAGAATTAACTTCTAATTATTCTCTCCTCTAAGAAAAGTAAAACCAGTGTTTGGTAAGGCCAAGAGAAAGTCTGTTCATTCATGCAACTCTTTTTTTCCCCCCATTTAGTGCTGACCTTAATAACTAGCACTGTGTGCCAAGTGAGTCCAGATGTCTTTCCATATTCCAAGTTCCATGTTCTGCTGCTGTTTTTTCTTCTTGCCATTGTATTGAAATGATTGATTGCCTATATCTGGAATTTTAATATCCATTGCAAAGAGTTTTCACTTTTTTTTTTTTTCTCGCTGACATTATACCAGTCCAGATTTTACGCACAAATGTCTTCAACTATATTGCTAAAAATCTATCAGTTTCTCTTCCTCCAAGATTCTAAATCACGGAAGTGCTGAAGGAGTCTGTGTGAACTCTGCAAAGACCTGCTCCTCCCTGTTACTCCTTAATGGCTTTTCTCTTTCTCATGGTGTGCTTTAGCTCTGTGTGTCTTTATTCCTCTGTATGCCCCTTTCAGCTACATTGTGACAGCATGAGAGGTGTCTCTAGGCTTACATTTTTTGTGAAAAGAAATAAACCTCAGTGCAGAGCCAGACCTAAGAAAAGCAAGCCCACAGTGCAAATGTCACAGACTCTACGCTGCCGCTCATCAGCAACGTCAGATAGTCTCCTTGGCTCCGATACATCCAGCTTGTGCTCTTTAGTGCCCCTTAGTGCTACATAAATGTACGAGAAATGTGTTTGTGCTTTACAAACACAGTCAGAAATAACTTCTTCCTGCTTTTTATTTAATGTACCTCATTCCAATCGTGTTAGTCTCCCATGGATTCGGACAAGAGGTCATCCTTCATGTCAGTGGCAGACAAATTTGTTCCTTCTAGGTGATTGAGTGAAACTATTTCACTATGTCTAAACTTTTGGCCCCGTGCAAGCAACAGAGCACAGTTGCCAAGAGGTAGAGCTGTCAAAGCTTTCGTTGCCTTCCGTTTCCTTTCCAGAAAACTTACGTCATAGATGGACAAAACAGGACACTAGTTGAAGTGTAAGGACAGATTTTAATCAGTAATATACTATTACAATAAGTAGTCCAGCATGAACTCAAGTCAGCTTTTATCTGTGCAGACTGGGCATTTTAAAGGGAGTATGAGGGAGAGGGGAGGGGGTGAGCAGGGGCTCGGTAGGGTCAGGTGAGTGAAACAAGTGGGACAGAGTTCTGGTCCACGTGAAAGCCAGCTGGGTTTGCTCACAGGTGCATCTTGAAGTTAGGCTCCTACTCTCCCACAGAGACTGGGACACAGGGGCCCTATTTTCAGGTGCTGGCTGGACAAACTGTAAATTGATTTGGCAGCCTTGAGCCTTGCCAGACAGACACTTTAAGGGGGCCTAGAGTCGTTCTTGGCGTGCAGCCTTGAGCTGTTGGAAACTATATTAGTGTTCTTTCACATCTTCATGAGCCTAGGTGGAGGCCTCGTTGAGAAGACAGCCCCCAAGAGACCCTTGTTACTTATCATTAAATACAACTGGTTTCTCTGGCCTGCCATTAGTGTCAAAGCATCGGCACCCTCAGAATGTGTGGATTTTCAACAGCTCCTTAGTACACACAAGAAAGGTCTTCTATTGCATGCTCCAGACTGGAAGGAATCAGCCAGATAGTTGTAAAACGGAAGTGTTAGGTTCTCTTGCTGTTCTGTACCTCCCTGACTCTATTGCTGTTTGCTGAAGAGTGTTGAATGAAGACCACCCTCTCTGTGCCAGGAAGCTGCTTATGCTGCCTGCTCCCAGGTGGATTGTTCAAGTTTAGATAGCTAGTTTTCAGCAAAAGTTATGATTTATAAAGTAATTTCAAAAGTATCAGTTTATTTGATTTATACAACCTCTTGGGAAGAAGGCAGGTAACTGAACAACATTTTTCAGAAAGAGTGCTGAGCTCAGAGAAAGTAAGTGCTTGGCAAAGGTGACATAGACAATAAAGCCTTAGAGTCAGGCCAGGAAGGGAGGTTTGGGAGCTCTCAGACCAGTGCTATTTCCAACTTACAACTCGTATGTTATCAGACTTGATAAGGCCTCCAACACCAGACATATTTTATTACATTTGAAAGTCTTAATACTGAATAGTATCTCTGGAAACTATGAATAAACATAGGGGCAAATTGAAGTGATGAGGTTAGGTAAGTATAGGACAGAGATGTATCACAAAATAGGTATTTTGTAAAAGACTTAACTGCTAATGTTTTCTCCCTCCTCTAAATACAGGATCACAATGTCAGTTCTGTTTAGCCATCAGGATAGTCCACTCAATTTCTTTTTTCTTTTTTCCTTTATCTCTGCTGCCTCCCCAACATTGTGATCTTCTGGAAGATAAGGGTGATATCTCTTATTTGTATATATTATTAATGGTTTATACATGGTGTATGGTATAACTAAAAGTTAAGTTATTGATGAAGTATATTTTCATCTTAAGGTCCTCTATGTGTGAGCGTGCACACACACACACACACACACACACACACACATCTATAAATAATTGTTAATTTGGAGCAAGATTTAGTAGGAAGATTCGTTTATTGAGGGATGAAGTGGATTAAAAAGAGCCAAAAATTTTAGTAAATGTGAACAGAGTACATTCAAAAAACTTTTTGAATTGTTACAGAAATAGAAAAAAAAAAAGTGACTTGAAAAATTTAGTAGTGACAATTTCTCTCCAAGGTGATTGAAATATTTTCAATAACATGCATGCAATATTTTACAATATGAAAAGTCATTTAAGTTCAACAATACAAAATCAGAAGCATAATTTTAATGTCGGCATAATTTTTCTCTGTTTTGGAAAGAAATGGAAAACTATTCTGGGAACATTGCTCAGTTCTTCTGTTTCTGTGCTGTGAACCTTGTCCAGGTTTCAGTTCTTAAAATTTAATTTAAGAGATTACATAGAATAACTCCTCCAAATTAGATAGGTTTGAACATTTTTATGTAATAACAGAATAAAAGTTACCATATTACCCAATAATTCCATTACCCCCCCAAAATTAAAACATTTGTCCACACAAAAAGTTTTACAGAAACATTTATAGCAGCATAATTTATAATAGCCAAAAGGTGGGAACAAGCCAATGTCCGTTAATAGACACATAGATAAATTGTGATATAGCCATACATTAGAATCTTACACAGCAAGGAAAAAGGATAAAGTACTGATACATGCTACCACACAGAAAAACCTTGACGACATTATGTTAAGTAAAAGAAGCAAGTCACAAAGGACCACATGCCGTATGATTCCATTTATACAAAATGCCAAGAAAGGCAAATCTGTAAAGACAGAATGCAGATTAGTGGCTGGTAGGATGGGAGAAATGAGGAATGATTGTTTATTGAGTATGAGGTTTTCTTTTGGGGTGATAAAAATATTCCAGAATTAGATTGTGGTAATGGTTGCACAATTCTACAAACATACTAAAGAACCACTGAGTTGTACACTTTTAAAAGATGGATTTAATAGTATATAAATTATATCACAATAGAGCTGTTATATTAACAATATAACGGCATTTTATATTTGTGTAAAATAAAGGACTAGTAAACTATTTATTTTTATCACTTAAAATATAAATGAAGATCAAATATCAATGTTCCCCCCCCCCCCAAGCAATTGCAGTGGTCCTATGGGAAAAACAGATGCTTTAGGAAAATCTTCATGGAAACTAGCAACAATTATCATTTTTTGTTAAGTACCTGAGCTAAAAAATTCTATTTTATTTTATCTAAATGATAAATTTAAATTCAAAGATAAAACAATACATTTCAAAGATTGATGTAATTATGGAAAAATTTTTTGGTCTTACTTTAATTAAAAAGCAAGATTATAGAGTGAGTCCCTAAAGAATCTCTTAGAAAAAAACTCTGTTTAGAAGATAGACATTTTACTGTTGAAATTACTTATTATTTTACTTTTTTTTTTTTTTTTCCCTGCAAGAGGAGCTATGTTAGAATACTGTGCTAATGCCTGCAGGGGGAATAAAAATGATTTGGTCATTTTCTTTCTGGAAAATGCCCAAATGAGCATTGCTTGCTTACTTGGCATTATCACTTAGAATTAAGTCATGCTTTCGGGTGTCTCCATTCTGTTCTGGAGTCTGGTCCTGATCCAGACCAATCTGGAGGAGGTGACCTAGGGTTATTGTTCCAGTTAAAAGACTTTGCCCAAGATCCAAAATTGTGATAGGACTTTTATTCCTGTTTTGATCTTCCAGATTTGCAGAAGGATATACAGTATGGTCATGGTGAGTAGCATAGACATTGGAATCAGAAAAATGTAATACACATGTAATCATAGGGACATGATTTAATGTCCTCCAACCTGAATTTCTGGCCTTTTTGAAAAGTGATATGAATGTATCATTAATGGTTTTTATAAAGATTAATATAACAGTGTACACAAACTTTAGCATAACTACTGTAGTGGGTTGAATGGCCTTTTTGAAAAGTGATATGAATGTATCATTAATAGTTTTTATAAAGATTAATATAACAGTGTACACAAACTTTAGCATAACTACTGTAGTGGGTTGAATTATGTTACCCCAAAACTCACTGGAGCTTGAATTGTGTCCCCAAGTTTTATGTATTAGAAAGTTGGCCCCCACTGTGACTGTTAAGAGCGTGGGAAATCCTATTATGGTAATTGAAAGGTGGAGCCTTGAAGAGGTGATTGGATTGTAGGACTGTGCAGTAGTGAATGGATTAATAATGGTAGCCAGGGGTGTGGTTCTGAGGGCTTTAAAAGAAGAGGAGAGTCTGTCTGTCTCTCTCTCTGCTCTCTCTGCTTCCTCCATCTTGCAATGTGAGACCCCTGGGTCACTGTCGCCACCACCAGATGGACTTTGGACTTCCCAGCCTCAGAAACTGTAAGCAATGAATTTTGTTTTCTTCATAAATTACCCAGTTTGAGGTATTTTGTCATAAGCAACATAAATGGAATAATACAACTACCTTAAGTAGTTGTGATGATACAACTACTTAAATTCTAACTGCTCTTCTGCCTCTTGGACTTTTAATCTATGTTAGGCCAACTCAACTCACATAAATTGGGGATCACTAAGTTTCAAAAGGTGTTTATTCTGGAATTCCTAGTAAATTTGGCAAACATCGACACTTTAAAGTTTTGTCACTAAAGTTGGTGGTTTTCCAAATCTCAGCAGGGGACAGAGGACAATGGCAAGTCATGGTTACTGGAATTAAGCTTTTTTCCAGGATCTAGAGGGTCTGCTTTTAATGTAACTCTGTAATAGAGACTGTGCTTGCTCACCCAGTCAGCCCTTCCCCTTCTCTGATAAGCTCCGAAAATCTCCCCTGACAATTTACTTCTGGTAAAGCTGACCTCATCTTCACTGTAGAAAAGGGCAAATTTCTCAGGCCTGACATCCTGTCCACTGGCAATATTTGCTTTTGTAGTGATTGGCATGTGACCCAATGTGGTCCAATATCTATGTAGAGATCTCTGGGGCCTTTGGATAGACTAATAAACTTCCTTTGTCTCCTGAAATAACTCCCGGAAAAAATTCTCTATCCTTTGAAGTAGATGAAGAGGCAAATAGCGCTATGGCTACTAAGAATTAAAAGGGGGAACCAGTGTTAGAATGAACACTGTACGAAGCAAAGGAAAGGAAATGATCAAAATTGGAGTCTCTGCAACATTATTGCTCTGCTGAATTAAACTGTGCATTCCCTGTCCACTGTCTTTCCATTATTTGAGCTTATAAATCCCCTTTATTGCATGAACCATATTGAATTATATTTTTAAATATTTGTTTATTTGTTTTGTTTCTAGCAACAGAAAATACACTGAAATACCAGATAGGGTCATATATGTGCTTATATTAATTCTGATACTAATACTTGGAAAGATAATAGTCTATTAAAGGTCTAAAATCTCTTTTCTGATACTGTTAATAATAATAATTAAACCATGCATTAAAACAAGAAGAAACACATTCTAAACTGAGGAGCAGTGAAAATACAGAGTATGGCATACACATCATGAGTGTTATAGAAATAAAAATAAAATATTGTTTTATTTTGCAAAATGTGGTGATTACTTCCAACGATAATAAAAACATAATTGGAGGGATATTATATATTTTTTCATGCTAACTTGTCACAGATGTATTATTTTAAATTGACCATGCATTTTCTAAAAAAAAATTGCTATTATGTTTTTCCTCTTGTATAAAAGAACAGTAGAAATTACTTCAATGCAATGACATATTCTACAAACATTGCTGTAAAAATTAAAATAATTGATTATTTAATTTTGTGCTTCAATACAGTACATATTTGTTAAATATAATTCAAATGAGTTTTTATCCAAAATAAACTCAAAGCAAGGATTATTATATACACACAAATACATAATTATGTTTACCTTATTGCATTATTTTTGAGGTAGAAAGTGAATATTTGAAATTCAGATATAAAACACACCATGTGATAGAATTGCATTTGATGATGTGGATGTTGAATATTTTGTTACTGCTCCATGGGTCCCTGAGGCTACACTGTTTTTCAGTATTTTCCTCTCTGCTATTTAGATTGGGTAATTCTGTGGATCTGACCTCCAGCTCGTTCTTTCTGTCCCCTGTCATCTCCATTCTAAAATTGAGCCCATCCAGCCTGTAATTATTTCCATTACTTCACTCTAGATTTCCATAACTTACTCTTTTTATAACTTCTATTTCTTTGTTGACATTTCCTATCTTTTTATTTGTTTGAAGAGAAGTCGAAATTGCTTGTTAAAGTATATCTTGTGATGGTTGCTTTAAAATTTTTGTGAGATAATTGCAAAATGTGATTCATCTAATTGCTGATCTTAGATGATTGTCTTTTATCCCTCTAATTGTGGTCTTCCTGGTACTCCGTATAACTCATAATTTTTTATTATATCCTGTCTTTTTGCTGATTATGTTATGAGACTTTGGGTCCTTCCTAAGATTTTTTTTTAAGCAGGCATCTGCTCTGTTTAGATTAGCACACAGGTCCTGGCCTAGTTTTGTGGACTGATGGTCTGGCTTCATTGGTCATCTAATTTTTTGAGCCTGTGTGGTGCCATTTTAAACTGATTGGTTTATCTTGTGCCACTGGGGCTTCCACAGGTCCCTGCTGGTGCTGCTTGAGGGGACAGAAGAAGCTACCCAGGTCAGGGCCCAGTGCCACTAATTAGGGAAAGGGATCCCTTGTCTAGTGGTGACTAAGAGCATTTCTAGGCCAGTGATGGTGCAAGGGCAGCCCCCCTTGCAGAAGGTGGTCTTTTAGGAGGCAGCTCGTGAGGCAGGGCCACTCTTGCAGGGCCTTCCGCACAGGGTGGTGTCCCTGGGCAGGGAGAGTAGTCTCAGGCCAGGGAAGCAGAGCACCTCCAGTGACCGCTTATCATCACAGGGTTTCTGATCAGTCCCCTTCACTGGTTTTTCCCAACTTGCCTGGTGTGGTGAGACTCCATTTCCATCCAGGGATGGTGTGAGCTTGGCTAGTCTGCCCTCTGTTATGTTGCAGGTCAGGAAATGTTGGGCCTGGGTATCGATCCTCTTTTGGGTGGCAGGGATATGACACCCCTTTTCTGTGCTTTCCTCCAGGCCTAACTAGCTCCCTTCCTCTTTCTACCTTTCACAGCTCTCTCTTGGTTGTCTTGTATTTTTTTTTTTTTTTTTTTTACAGATTCTAAGGTTGAGCTTGTGAGGAGGAACAGAGAGAGAGACTCTTCACCATATTTTCTGGACCAGAAATCTCAAATCCATTTTAAAACATAGCTGTTTCTCCTACCCTTCAGTGACACTACATTCCCTACAGAAGAAAATAAATTAGCAAAATTTAGAAACTCAACATGCTGAGAGTCAACTAGACAAAATGTAAAGGTGAAACAAGTAAAAGCCATGTAAGGCATATTGATAGTGCTGTGCGTTGGTTTCAGATATGCCAGGTGGCAGGCTACGACTGGTTCCCAAATGATGCTGGGTTCAGGAGGATTTCAGAGAAGTGAAAAATCACAGTGGGCTAGAGAGAGTGTGAAAAGTCTATTCAGGGGAGTCCAGCTTTCCTTGGAAGAAATTTAGAGAAACAGTGAAGAATTTCAAAAATTTTAAGGAAAAATCGTATTTCTACGTAGAAAGCCATGAGTGATTCAGAGCAGGAGCTTTAGAGTGGAAATTTCTGGACTGGAATACTCACTCTTCTCCCAGGAATTAAATGAGATCACAGAAGTTTCCCAACCCTCTGTACTTCAGTTTCCTCCTGTGAAAATGGGCTAGTACTGGCATCTGCCTCAAAGATCTGTCTGAAAAATTAAGTGAGCTAATATTAGTGCTGTATCAGGACAACAACTGATGATTGTTATCTTCTATTATTAGACATATACTTTGGGAGCTATTGCTTTTTTAGCAATCAGGTCTAGTCTTCCTTAGTGTATAAAGTTCATTATTGTGGCTATTTTTTAAAAGCCGTCATGGATGTGGTAGGTGGACATATGCATAGATGGATGGTGGATAGATAGATGGAGGGATGGACAGATAGCTGGGTGGATGGAGAAATGAAGAAAAATTCCATCAGCCTTATAGTGGATAATGCTAGAGAATGCTGTGCTGATTTAATTCTGCCTACAGCTTGTGTTGTAAATCAAATTATGTGTCAACCACCTGTTCTGTCATATTGCTGATTTGTTAGAACAAGCAAATTAAATTCCTCATAAGATTTTAAAATGATTATGTTAAGATTTATATAGATGTACTACATAAACGCATGCTATATGTAGCTCCTGTTAATCAGATGCTTGTCCGTGTTTGCAAAATTAAATCAGTGTATTAAAGAGGCACCATGACATTTTCTGATAACATGTAAGTACTTCTCTTGAGTAATTTTTAAGTAATTTTAATTTTCACTCTTCAACCCCACAGTTTACCTCTTACAGAGAATCAATTTTCCAGTTAGTGCGTCAGTTAATAATTTATTTGTTGGAATATAATTTATCTTTATTAAATCTTGAGTTTCCCATTAAGCATGTGATTATCTGCGAATTTGCTAAGCTACGAGATGATTGTCCTTTCTGATCTCTCCTGATTCCATATGACTTGCTGAGTGGGGACTGATTTTATATAGCATGTAGGTCCCACTTAGAATGTATAATTTAATTTCAGTTGCCATCTTTTAAAATTTTTAATTTTAATATTGGGAATATGCAGAGTTTTATTTCTCATTGTGATGGAATAGGAATTCTAATGTAAGTAATGCTCTAGTCATAGAAATTGTTTGAGGAGGCTTAAACTTTTTCCCTGGGTCTAAAAGGCAAGGAAATGTAATTGGCATATATTTGTTCCTTTGTCATAAACATATCCTGGAGGAAGGAGCCCTATAATTTGAGCATTATCCTGAGCATTTTTGTTTGGGGGTTTTGAGGTGCCATTTTGTTTCATTATGTTCTGGGGTCAAGATCTAATTCTTGTCATGACCATTGTCTCTATTTTCTCTGTATTATTTGTCTGAAATAATTTACCTGGATTTTTTTTTTTTTGGTTGCTGTCAAACTTCCAAAATCAACAAAAGTAATTTCTTTGAGCTATTATAGAAAAAAATGTTGTGATGCGTCAGTCATTATTCACTCGACTGAGAATCTGTGTGATACTCGCACTCTATCCTGTCCTTTACCTCTTGACCCTCCTGTTTCCTTTTCATCAAGTCTTCTTAATTAAGCTGATTTTCTTGATGAAAGTTTTCAATTTATTTGCTTTAAAAGAAAGTTACTAACATGTGTAAACTTAAGGACTTCACACTTCCTGGACTATACTAGTTTGGAATTATATGTGCTCAATACCAACCTGCTATAGCAATTGTGTTCAATTATGCTAGATGTTCTTCAAAGTGCATTACTTAGAATAACTCTTTTAATCCATACAAACTCCCTTGAAACCTTCTCCTAATTTTACAGATTAGGAAACTGAAGCACAGAGAATTTTAGGAGCTTTCCTGTGATCACACTCTTAGCAAGGTGTGTTCTTGGTCAATTTAGTAACTTTACAGATCTGATGGCAATTAAATATGTGTCTCACTAATGTTTAGAGCAATAAACTAATCAACTGTCTAACTTCAAAAGATGAAATCTAAATGTATCATATGATTACTAAGGCATATAGATAAAAATCATGTATCCTAAAGAATCACCGATATAGTTTTTTTCTCTAAAGAATGACAAATTCACTAAGTACACATGATGAATGTCAATGCAGTATCTTAAATTCTAAGAAGTTCTCTTAAATGGTAGATTTAAAAAAAGAAAATACCCTTACTAAAAACTTCCCTATACAGACTCTCAGAATATCTCTGTTGCTTAGGAAACCGTAACTCACATTCCATGAAACTATAGCTTCCAATAGGCTATTGTCTTTTAAGTATAAAATAATTATTATAATGTTTGGTTACAAGTTTCCTAGTGGGGAGTGAGAGGAAGATACAGATATGCATGCACTTTGTGACTGTTTAACTGCAATATTCGAGGGCACAGGCCTCTCTCCAGCGATCCCTTTTTTTGCAGGGAGGAGAAGGGAAGCAAATTAACTAGTTTCTGTTATTTCAAATTTCCTGTGCTCAATTCAACAAAAATTGTGCCAGTATTTTTATACTGTATATCTTCATATTGTCACACCTTTGCTCATTCATTTTGATAATAGTGAAATATTTCCTAAATTAAAAATATATATGCCACTTTGACTTGTTGACTATTGATAAAATGGAGACAAATTTAAATGATTTCTGTCATGTATCTGTTTTTTCCATTAAATACAGGATGAGGTATATTCATGTGACTTCATATGGCGTTGCTTTGAAATGACCCAGGCTTACAGTAGATACTGCATATGATTGGTCTCCTCACCTCATTGAGAAATTATTTGGAGAACTAGCATATGAAAGACACAATTTTGAATTACAGTTCTGACACTTACTAGCTTCTCACCTTAAATGCATTAGAAAATTTTTCCAAATCTCAGTTATTAAATGAGATAAAAAATACCCATGTTAAATAGTGTTGACGGATAAAAATAACATTTTCAAGAACCAAACATTCAGCACATGGAACTTATTTTTAGTCTAATGCAAGGATGTCCAATGAACCCCTCCTTATTTTTAAGCACAAATATTCCTAATTTTCTTCAAAGATGTGTGACAGCTCAGAATTTGGGGGGGCTTTGATAAAGTTACAGTATTTTTTGTGTCGTTTTTGGTTTTTTAGCCTTCTAAGTAGTCCTTTACTGCTAGCAAAATGTTAAATTGCTGGGTTATTACCCAGTGCTTCCAAGTTTTGATATTTTTTGTGATTTCAGGCCACTGTTTCAAGGCAAGGAAAGATATTTTGAGCATCTGTGGGTCCTTCCCTGTTTCTTTGGGAAATTGTGGTGTTATTTCAGTTTTGGTCAGAGAATGCCAATTTCTTAATGTCAATGGGGATGAATATATTTTGTGAAAATGTCCTTTTCCTGACACTGAACGATGGACAGGTTGCTGACTTGCTGCCAGGTGCTGAGATTACAGAGGTGAACATAGAGACAGCAGATCCTGCTCTCATGGATCTTATGTTCTGATGGGCGTGGTGAAAACATGAACATAAGTGAACTTTAGTACTGTCTTTTATGGGAAAGACCAAATCTGTAAACACTTTATTATCCTCATCTTTTCATTTTTGGGACATGCCATGGCCCACAGAACGTTCCTCAAGTAAGTCTTTGTGTATGGTAGACTCAGATTGTTACATATTTAAGAGCAACATTAAATATATTTGTGGCAAAAGGTTAAAGTTGGAAAAAGATGAATTAGTATTTCTTCACACATGTTAATTTCACCTTAAAAAAATATACTTTTTATTTTAAAATATTTCACTGCTTAGACCTCATGAGCACATGGCATTTCCTGTGGATGTTACCTGAATCTTGTTTCCTGTTCTCCTACCTTCCTGCAGGAAAGCACAGTGAGGCTGTTTATTTTACTAATTCTGTTTAAACGGAGTGTGGGAGTTGAAGGTGAATTGTTGTGTGTTGTGAATGAAAATGTGGTCCTGCTGCAATATAATCAATTTCATCACGATCCTGTGTGGCTGCAAAAATGGGTAAACCAGGAAAATGCTGGGAAGTACAAGGACTTCATAATATCAATCCCTTACATTTGTACAAACTTTAAAACTTCAGAGAGGTTATATGTTGGCTATCATCTAATCATATTGCAGTGACTCTGAGGTTGGGAAATGAGGTTATTAAACTCACTAGAATTTAGGTTCTGTTTTAAAATGCACTTTTATTATTACTTACTTATGGTGAGGCCAACAGATCATAAACTACAGATGTCAAACCATCAGAATAAAAATACACGGTTTATACAGGCCTACACACTTTGCACAGAAAATATTTGTTAACTGAATCAATGAATGAATGAACAGGGGATTCATAAGTCATCATGCTGTAGTCTTACCAGTGTTTAGTCATTGTGGAGAGAAATAGTACTATTCTTTTAACAGAGTCAGAAAAAGTTTATCTGTCAAGAGTTCATTATGTGCACAGAAAACTGTAAAGACTAGGAAGGGCTTTTTCTTGAAATAGGGACAGATATTGTGAACCTAAGCCATAGATTTTATTTGCAATTTGGTTTTTCAAATCAAATTCTTTGTGGAATATTTGCCTGTCAACTTTCTTTAATTTTTTGATTTCTTCTTTACTTTGTAAAAACTTCTTTTTATTCAATCTATAACTTTCAGAACAAGGCTGAATATATACATAATCTATCAATAGGGTTTCTGTGAAAGTAATTCTCTGGACAAAAATCAGGTAAAAGTATTGTTTCTTTTTAATGATGTTTTATATAATTCTATAAAACTTAACATATATTTAACATATTTTTCTTGGAAAATTATGAAGAAAACAATAATCATTGGTCGAGGGATTTTGTAGATACCCATGCTAAGAGAGAACGAACTTGGAAGCTGAAAAGTTTACACTGGAGAAAAACCTTTAGATCTTTGTTAACTTAAGTTTTCTCTAAAGAGGCAAAAATACAATAGAACAACTAAATTAACTCATTCCTGAATTCTGGAATTTTACCAAGGCCACAGAATGAACCGAAAATCATCTATTCAAGAGAAAATACTGAATCGCAGTACAACAGGCTCTGTGATGTTTTTAACTTGGTGCTACTCCCATCTTCCCCACCAAACACGCACATGCACACACACATGCACACATGTATGTGCAAACACAAACACCAGCTCAGTGGCACAATAGCTAAAGGCTGAAAGCACTGCAGACAGTGGAGAGATGTGACCATTTTGGGAGCTCCGTTAAAAACACTATCCCCAGAGCACAGTCAATATTTTGTCCAAATTTGTACCTCCCTGTCAAATCTTAGAGTGTGGTACCTATTTTATTTGACTTAAAGTTCAGCTCAGAGAAGACAAATAAAACAGCCTACCCCATATTATTACAGAAATAATAGAAAGCTGCTGGCAATATCTTAGGCACCCACACCTGTGATTTCATCTGGGGAGAGCAAGAGACTGGCTTGGAATTTAAAAGGAAATCCTGAGAACTACACGATGATAGGAAGTAACAAAAAACTCTGACATATTCTTGGGGATCTAAAAGTACGCAGGCTTGTTCAAGACCATGTGCACGCCCAGGAAAGATCTGAGGAAGGAGAAGGTGCCAGTCTCTCACTTTGGCTGATTTTGAGGCTCTGCACAAGCAGAAAGTGAAAGCTGAGTCTGCCTTGTAAACTGCCTGGAATTGGAAGGTGTGCACTCACACAAATCCTGCTGGCAAAGAATGGAAGGTATCCAGCTATTTAAGGTAATCTTCTAACCAGCCACTAAAGAATAATCATTAAGGTGTGACTCCTAGGAAACTAGGCTTAAGAATAATAACAAAACTTAAAAAAAAAAAAAAAAAGGTCAAAGGAGATCTTACTGTACGCACACTGCAGCAAAAACAGACTTTATAGAATTAGTCCAGGAAACTCTCTAAACAAATAAGAAACAACAAGAAAAACACCACCAGTAACGAGAGACCTTGAGAGGTGTGTGGAAAAATCTGACACCAGTGAAGTTATATCATCTACAATGTTCAGCTTTCAACAAAAAAATTTTGAGCATGGAGAGAAAGAGTAAAGTATGCCGTACTCACAGGGAAAAAGAGGAGCAAACCAAAAAGTGTCCTACAGAAGCCCAGACTTTTGGACTTAGAGACTGTACATCAGTTAACATAAATATGCCTTAAAAACTAAAGGAAACCCTGTATAAAGAATTAAAGCAAAATATGAAAACAATAATAAAACCCAGTAGAGAATATCAATAAAGAAATAAAAATTATTTTAAAATAACCAAATAGAATTGTTGGTGTTGTAAAATAAAATAGTCAAAATAAAAAATTCACTAGAAGACTTCAGCAACAGATTTAAACAGGCAGAAGAAAGAATCAGGGAACTTGCAGATAGCAGAGATTATGTAGTTTGAGGAACAGAAACAAAAATAAGTGGAGAAAAGTGAACAGAGCCTCAGACCACACGTGGGAAATCATCAAGCATGTCAATAAACATATAACGGGAGTTATGGAAGAAGAAGGAAAGAGAAACAGAAAAATTTTCCAAAAAACAATGGCTGATAATTTCCCAAATATAAAAGTGAATCCTTCAAACTGAAATAAAAGCAATGTAGATGGCTTCTTAAATGCACAATAAAAAAGAGGAGCACCCATAAAGATAACTACATGAGTATTCTGAAAGGCGGCGTAAATGTAGTTTTGATTGTTACTCATTTCTTATCCTATCTCTTTTAAATACAACTGCATAAAGCAGTAATTATAAAACTATTTGATTGCTTCATAAAAATCCAGTAAAAGAAACAGAGGAATTTAAAAAGTATGCTAGAAAATATCTATTTAACAAACATGAAAGACAGGAATAAATGAATAAAGAAATAAAAAAAAATTAGATGTATAGAGAACAAATAGCAAAATGAAAGATGCAAATCCTACTCCGTCATTAATACATTAAATTTGAACAGTTACACATCCCAATAGTATTAGTTCATTTCTGTTGCTTATAACAAAATATACGGAACTGGGTATTTTATAAAGAAAACAAAATTGATTGCTTACAGTTTCTGAGGCTGGGAAGTCCACAGTCTAAGGAACCCGTCTGGCGGTGGTGACAGTGACCCCTCACATTGCAAGATGGTGGAAGCACAGAGAGCAGAGACAGACAGACTCTCCTTTTCTGTTAAAGCCCTCAGAACCACGCCCCTGACCACCATTATTAATCCACTCACTACTGCACAGTCCTACAATCCAATCACCTCTTCAAGGTTCCATCTTTCAATTACCGTAATAGGATTTCCCACCCTCTTAACAGTCACAGTGGGGGCTAAGTTTCTAATACATAAAACTTGGGGGACACAATTCAAGTTTCAGTGAGTTTTGGGGGGACATAATTCAATTCACTACGTTCCACCCTGACCCGCCAAGACTCGTGTATTTTTCACATGCAAATGTATTCATTTCATTCCCAAAGTCTTTATTTGTCTCAACTCAAAAGTCCAAAGTTCAAAGTCCCATCTGTGAAGTCAAAACAAGTTATCTACTTCCAAGATACAATGGTGGGACAAACATAAGGTACATATTTCCATTCCAAAAGGGAGAAATAGGACAAAAGAAAGGTGTAACAGGTCCCAAACAAGTCCGAACCCAGCAGAGCAGGCATTAAATCTCAAAGCTGGTGAATCATGTACCTTGAGTCCATTTTCAGTGTCCTCTGTGTGCTGGTGGGGGGTTGGGTCCAAAAGTCCTCAGGCAGCTCTGCTCCTATGGCATTCCTGGTCTCAGGCCACACTTCAGCTCTACCGGGCTGGGATTCCACTCTGGTAGCTCCACAAGTCTGGGGTCTCCATGGCAGTCCTGCTCTCATGGCTCCGCTAGGCATGGCACTGATGGGGTTTCTCTGCTGTAACTCTGACTCCACATTTCCACTCAGCATTGCTCTAGCGAAGGCTGACTGAAGTGACTCTGCCCCTGTGACAGATCTCTTCCTAGGCCCCCAGACTTTTCCATACATCCTTTGAAACTGGGGTGGAGGATCCCAAGCCTCTACAGCTCTGGCATTCTGTGAACCTGCAGACATAACACCACACATATGCCACCAAGTTTTCTGGCCTGTATTTTCCAAAGCTGTGGGTCCAGCCATACCTGGGGCCAATTTAGCCATGGCTGGAGCAGCCAAAGCAGCTGGGGTGCTTGTGCTCGAAGCAGTTTCCCGAGGTGGCCCTGAGCAGTGAGCCCATGGAGGGTGCCCCAGGCCTGTTCCCCAAGACCATTCTGTCTCCCTAGGCCTCTGGGCCTGAAACAGAATGGTTGGCCCCAGAGCCTTCTGCAATGCCTTCAGGAACTTTTCCCCCTCTTCTTGATAATCCTGTTTCTGTTAATCTTCTTAGCTAAGTGTCCCTGGGCTGCACCATTGCATGCTTTCTGCTTCTTTACCAAATGGCCAGGCTGCAAATTTTCTAAAGTTTTATACTCTGCTTCCCTTTTAAATTCTGGCTTCACATTATGCCTTTGCTGTCTTAACTCAGGATAGGCTGTTTAAGCAGCCATGCAGCTACCTGAATGCTTTGCTGCTTAGAAATTTCTTCTGCCAAATACTCTTGTTCACAACTCTGAAGTTCCAACTTCCACAAACTCCTAGGGCAGGGACAGAATGTAGCCAAATTCCTTGCTAGCTCACAGCAAGGATGATCTTTGCCCCAGTTTCCAATAAACTCCTTCTGATTTCTGAGACCTCCTTAGAATGGCCTGTACAGTGCATATTTCTATCAGCATTCTGCTCGCCACCACGTAACCAGTCTCTAAGACATTGCAAACTTTCCCTGGTCTTTTTGTCTTCTTCTGAGTCCTTCAAACTCCTCCAGCCTTTCCTCAACACCCAGTTCCAAAACTGCTTCCACATTGTCAAGTATCTATTATAAGCAACACCCTACTCTTCAGTACCAATTTTCTGTATTAGTCCATTTCTGTTGCTTATAACAAAATATATGGAACTGGGTATGTTATAAAGAAAACAAAATTTATTGCTTACAGTTTCTGAGGCTGGGAAATCCACAGTTCAAGAAACACACCTGGTGATGGCAGCAGTGACTTCTCACATTGCAAGATGGTGGAAGTAGAGAGAGCAGAGAGAGAAAGACAGACTCTCCTCTTCTTTTAAAGCCCTCAGAACCACACCCCTGACCACCATTATTAATCCATTCACTATACGGTCCAACAATCCAATCACCTCTCCAAGGCCCCACCTTTCAATTACCATAATAGGTTTTCCCAACCTCTTAACAGTCACAGTGGGGGCTAAGTTTCTAATACATAAAACTTGGGGGACACAATTCAAGCTTCAGCGAGTTTTGGAGGGATATAGTTCAATCCACTACACCAATCAAGAGGCAGACATTGGAAGACTAAATAAAAAAGTAAACAACAATGTGTAGTTTACAGGAGACACTTTATATTTAATGACACAAATAAGTTGAGAATAAAGGATGGAAAAGATACACAATGCAGGGTTTAACTGATATGGAGGTGGACTAGCAATACTCACACTTTTATTAAAGGCAAAACAGACTTTAAGATAAAATGTTACCAGAGGCAAAAAAGCACCTTTTATAATGATAGGAAAGTCAGTTAATCAGAAAGATATGTGTGAGTGAATTTCAGAGTAAGTAAAATATTTCTCAATGAAGCTATAGAAAAAGTTTCGATTGTCTTTCTGATATATTTGAAGAAAATTATATAAGTTCTCTTACATGATGAGATATTCAGTCTTCGGAGAGAATGGTCGTCAGATATAAACTTATAGACACAGAAAATACAAGTGGTCGGAGGTGTATGAAGTGTAATATACGACCTCAAGATAGTATAAGAACAGTGTATTAGTTGAGTGAAATCCAAAAAACTTATGATACTCTCAATTATTCTTAGCAAAGTCTCTTAGTTCATCTTGTTTTCAATATCTGTGAAAAACTTACCTAGACCATTTATCCATCCCTTCATCATGCATTTATGCAGCTATTCATTAATTTTCAATTCATAGACCCATTTAATACACTTTGTGAACTCTTAGTTTCGAAACATAGTTCTGATAAAAATATGGCCTATACATTCAGTAAAAACATAGACTAGAACAAGTAACTCCCCAAATACACAAGGATATGTGAAGGATCGAGAGCAATATGATAATGAGGAAAAGAGTGTAGGGTGCAGGAGCTTGGAATACGATTGTACAAGCAGACATCGGATGACTGTTATGCAGGCTGAGGTCCCACCATGTGTGAGTCTTTACAGGCAGTGCTGCCATTGTGCCAAGAGACAAAAGTGTTCCTAAGCATGGGCGTTACTTGGCCCCACTTGTCTGGTTGAGATGGTAGGAAAATAATGTCACCTTTTCAAAAGCGATTGAGTTGCTAAAACAGATGACAATTTAACAGCAGAACCCATGATCACTTATATTGTCGACCTTTAGAAAAAGATCAGAAACCAATCAGGCCTTTAGTGCCATTGCACTTGATTATTCAACACAGGACTCTGCTTTGTCTGAAGTATTAAACAGTACTTAGTGTGGTTACCTCTTACTGTTCATTGACAAATCTGAAATGTAAGAGGAAAATATTTTGCTTCCATATAAAGCTATTCTCCTTCTTTTTTATCTTTTACTCCTTGTTTTCTCATTTAATTAGAAAAGGTGAATTTTCCCACAATTAAGAGTGAATAAAATACTTTCTTGGGATTGGTTTTGACATATTTACACCAGGTCTTCTTCGGCAGGAGGCAGAAACAGGGCTTCCTACATAGCTGCCAACCTGCTATTCATCTCACTTTTAAATCACTGGGTTTAATGCAAACACAGCCAAACTGAGTTTATTAATTACCTTTATGGATAATAAACTTTACTATGTGCAATGCAATCATTTTGGGGTAGTAAACTTTCAATTGCATTCTCTTTGAAATATATCTATAAAATACTTTCTTCTTGTAATAATTATCTAATTTATTTAGGCACACTATTAATCTGTGTGGAGTTTTTTGTTTATTTATTTGTTTTCTTTTGAGCCACATATCTTTTTACAAAGGAACTTTTTATTGGAGAGCAGATGTTGACAATACACAGAAGATATGCCTGTATAGACTGATGATTTATATTCTGATAGGCTATAATAGAGACTGAAAATGCTTTTCTTTCTCGAGTTATAAATGTACTATCCAATGTACCTGGGATTTTGACTTTATTCTTTATGTAGATTAAAAAGGAATTTTCTTGTATAGTTGGCCCTAGATTCTAAGAAAGGTGGTGGGGAAATAGGGAAACTCTATTATAACTGCATCCCCTGATCTCAAATCGTAAATACAGGCAAAATCCAGAGTTTCTCGAACTATGGTCTATAGGCCTGCTAACTCAAAGTCACTTGGACTGCCCTTCACAATGAGTATGACTGGGGGTCACCCTGAATATGCTGCAGTGGATCTCTTTGGTCGGGGAAGAAGAGGCACATTTTCATACAGTTCCAGGAACTGCTTATGTTTACAAAAGTGTAAGTATTCCTAAAGTCCTTCTGTAGGCTTTCATCAGTGCTGAACCTACTTGACAAACCAGCTCTAGCAAATCCTTGTGATCCCAGGGTTGATTTTCAGGGGAAAGAGTTGCCAGGTCGCGTCCATGGTTTTCCAACCTGATCATGCTCTTCCTGTTGTCTTCCTCAATTCTACCTGTGCTGTAATTACTTCCCATCCCCTGAATTTTAATTCTGTCATTTTCACTCTTTTTGTTTTTCCCATTCTTTCTTAAGACTGGTACAGGGTCTAGTTTATCCTTTACAGATTCTCGACTTTTCTTAATCTCGCCCACTAATATCATGTATAGAGTCAATGACTCATTTCCTCAAATCCTTGTTAGATTATAACATTTGATTTGATAAATGTATTTCTCCCAAGAAGTTAATGAAACTCATGAAATTTTCTATAGGTATTAATTAATGTGGGGACTCTTAGGGCTATGAGGGACCTGTGGAGTCTTTCCTGTATTATGTGGTGATGAGTTATGTGGCTCTGTGACTGTGAATTATCCTCATCAAGCATGTTCTCTATGCTGGACACTGCATGTGTGCTGATTACAAGAAGGAATACTGCAGAGTTACTTTAAGAAAATCTCATCCTGGAGATGGAAAAAACAGCTTGTTGAGGCTGCTTTGCAGATAAAGGAGATAATAATGCCTAAGAATGCTATAATAGAAATTTGTACAAAATGCTTTGGGTTGCAGGGGGTAAAATGCCCAATGATGCCTTGAGATGTGGTGAAGAAGGGCCCAGAACAGGCTTCAGAAGGCAGCTGAGCCAGAGACTGACACTGCCTTGGGAAGTCATGTGAACTTGCTAGGAGTATAGGACAAGATGCAGGTAAGCAAGTGTTATCAAATCTTGGGACAGCAGAGAAAGTAAAACAAGGCAGATAGTTAAACGAATGAGAGCTACAGCTCCTGTCTGGCACCAATGGATCTTCTTGAAGGAGAGTTGCAACCACTTAGTCAGCGTCTTATATATGTATTGAATTAAGTTGGACAGAACTGGATTTAATTAGGTGGAATAGATTAGCTTTAATCTGCCTGGAAGTTTATTTGTTGTGTTTGTGTTTGTTTTGCTCTTTTTTTAAAAAACCTTCTCAGCACTATTTACTCCCCTTTTCCAGGAAGAACTGTAGTGCCAAGCGTTTTTGGAGTTCAGAGATAGTATCCATGTCACCTGCATTCCCACTGATCCCAAAACCAAAATGCACAGTTCTTGGTCGAGTGGAGGGTGTGGCAATGGGTCTTGACTTTTTTTTTACTCTCACACAGTGCACGTGTGGGTGAGGTCAAGATAGGAGCTCCAGGCTCCCCATGTTAAGGGGATATTTCAGGAATCACCTAATTTGAGTTAAGTTATGTAATTAGAGTAATTCTCAGTAGCAAAAAACAAACAAACAAGCAAACAAAAAACCCAGAAAGCAAAAAAAAAAAAATAATAATAATAAAAACAAAAACATACAAACAAACCAATTACTTTATGTTTTCTGTAGATATATGGTAGGAAAAACTATCTCAACATGTCTAAGAGGTCTGACATCAGTGGAAGATTGAGATGGTATGCAGCAGCAGGGGAGTGAAGTGCACGTCTTTTCATGCTCAGGAAGAACTGATGTCCATTGGGAGAGAGGTTGTGGAGAGGGACAGAAGGAGGATGTGACAGAGGAAGCAGTGACTTTTTTGAGTTGTAGCAGTAATATGAACAATTTGAATCAGAGGAAGCCAGTATTCTACCGCTTAATCATTTTCTCTAGGACCGTACTTCAGTTAGATGGTCTGAATTTGGGGAGACTCATAGCTATAGGGTAGAAGGCTTTTTCTTATCTTCATCAGAAATAGCAGATTTAAAGATTTAGAAGAAGTCAGGTGGCACTTAAGATGGCACTAATTTGTTGATGATAGCTTTCTAAAAACAGTAGAACTCCTTAGGTCACCAGTATGAGGTTCAGAGGGGAAACATTAAAGTATGTTTTTTGTTTTGTCATTAAAAGCTTATTTATGTATGAAAATGTAAGTTTCAGAACATTTGGCTTCATCCAGGAAATTCTAATAGGGTTCTAAGAATGATTTCATAAGCATTTTGACTATAAAACTTACCTGGAAGCCTCTTCCTTTGTGTTTGAAACATCTTCCACGTGTTCTAAAGACTTTTGCTGCCTCAGAGCAGAGAAAATACCATTTCCCTTATTTCCAGTGTCTTCTATCAGTCAGTCTTCCCTAACATAAAGGAATGAATGGCAATAATAACGACATGAGGTTTCTTAGATTTCCATAAAGTGATCATGGAAATGAACAGGAGACTGTGGTGCCTGCTGCCTCCCAAGCATCACCCAGGAGCATGGTGTGAGTCTGCAGTGTGCACAGCCTTGGAGTTTCCCATTAAGCAACTGGCACGTGTTTGTGTTCATGGTGAGCAAGTGCACTTATGTTCTAACCTGGTTCTACGTTCAGTTTTCATACAGTGGTAGAAAGGCAAGTGTTCTCAGTTTTTGAACCCACTTGTTCTCCATGTGTGATTTCTAGACCACCTGCATTATCATCTCCTGAGAACTTCCTAGAAATTTAAATTTGGGCCCCGCCATAGAACTACTGAATCAGAAACTCTGGCAGCATAGCCTACCAATCTTTATTTTAATGAACTCTGCAGACAATTCTGATGCACAATAAGGTTTGAGAAACACAGTTCTAGGCAAACAGAATTCAGATCTAGGAAAAGGAATGACTGTGTAATATCAGAGCAAGATGGCATTAATCACTTACTAAAGGAAACTTGCAAAAATGTGTATGCTGGATTTCTCCTAGAAAAGCTTATTTTTAAACAAATAAAAAATCTTACTCCCTGTCATACCACATTACTCTCCACCATGTTTTCTGTCCAAAAGCCAGCACAGTACTTCCCCCTTATTCACTGGGGATACATTCCAAGACCCTCTGAAACCATAGCTAGTACTGATCCCTATAATACTATGTATTTTCCTATTCATACATTCCTATGATAAAGTTCAATTTATAAATTAGGCACAGTAAGAGATTAATAACAACAATAATAAAATAGAACAATTATAACAATGTACTGTAATAAAAGTTACGTGAATGTGGTCTCTCTATCAAAATATCTTATTGTTCTATACTCGCCCTTCTCTTTGTGACCAGTGGATCTGATAAGCTATTAACTGACTAATGGATACAGCGCGGATGCACTGGACAAAGGGATGATTCACATCCTGGGTGGGAGGGAGCAGAGATTTCATCAAGTTACTCAGAATGGTGTGCAATTTACAACTTATGAATAGTTTATTTCTGGGATTTTCCATTTAATATTTCTGGATCTTGGTTGTCTGTGGGTAACTGAAGCCATGGAAAGCAAAGCTGTGGATAAGAGGTGGCTACTATACTACTGTACTATACTGTGTTACTTAGTAATACCAGTTGTCTGTATTGAAACATATTTTATACATTACTTCTTGGTAATATTTCTTTAGAGCAACAACTCTGGAAGATATGGAAAACCAAGAAAATATATTTTTATGAACATTTTAGATATAAAAATGCATTTATTGTGGAACCTGCCTGGCACAAAGTAGAACACTATTTTACATTGAAAAAGGGTATATTTATTAATTTCAGTCATCTATGATAGGTCACTGTATCATTAATCTTAATACTAATTCACCCTTCATCTATAATAGGTCATTTGATTGTTGATCTTAATACTAATTCACTCCAAAGTCTACTTATTAGGTATTTTTTCTCTACTGACTTTACCATGCATTCAATTGTCTGCCAAATCATTAATTAGTTTAGATGCTAAGTTTGCCCTTCCAAAAATTAGTGGAAGGTGAGAAGCCTGGTTCTATGAGGTGATGTGATATCCACAGTCAAGAAGTATATTTTCTTTATAATTATGCTCAGAGACTAGTAATAAATCAAAGAGAAGAGCTATTAAATGAGAGCATTTGAAGAAGGTAGGTGGAAAAAGAAATGGCCACAGTAATTCCTGCAGTCAGATGAAGCTATGTTGTTATATTTTAAGCTTTTTGACAGCAATTCAAGATTTCAGATATTGAGGAAAGTCCCATATTTTAGTGAAGCTTTTCTTTTTTGAAAAAGTGTATAGAAATCTCAGCATAGTAAAAACTTGGAACTACTTCTAAGCAATTATTTTGCTTTGTTATTGCTGTAGGAAATAACTTCCTAATCGATACGTTGAAGTTTCTCTCATTGTCACACATTGGTGTGCAGAGTGTGTCCCATTGGCTGTAGCGAAGCACACAGCTCTGCTTCCTACACCGAGAGAATGCTAGACTAGCGGTTACATAAATGAGCTTACAGCAGCCAGCAATGTTCCCTGGAGCGCTGTATTTAGGTCTCTGGCCCAGATTTGCTCAAACTTTAGGCTGCTGTATATTTAGAGTAGAATACAAATGAGTTCCAGAAGAACATAAATTATTCAAAATTTTTCCTTACTGCAAAAAGTTCAAATGCTTATCTATGAAGATTTTCATTGATTGCCTTTATGCCATTTACAATAAACATGCATGTTGTTTGTGATATAAATGGTTTATTATATTGTTAACAAGTCTAGTTTCTAGATTATTTATAGTACATGTATATCTTATCAATAATGACTTCGCAGGATTTATAAAAAATGTCTTTAGACATGTGCAGAGGGGTAGTGGTTCCATATTTATTTTAGGTGTCTCGTTTGGAAAATCTTTGCTGTTTGAAATCTGTGTTGTCTTAGAGTACTTGTTATGTGTATGTGCAAAATAAGCTAATGGAAAAAAAAAAAAAAATAAGCTAATGGATTTTTCCTGCTCTAATTGCAATACTCTTAACTGGTGAGTTAGCTCATGTGGTTAAAGGGAGTTGATAATGAGATAAAAGTTGAAAGTTCAAACTCCCTATTGACCAATTAACTTCATGAGAGTTTCCAAGTTCTTGTACCTGAGACTACCACATCACAAATGCAAAATGTTGCACTTGTGAAATTTGAGAGCTTAAGGATGATTCAACAGAAACACAAAACCAACCACAAATAGAAAAAATAGCAGATTAAGAACCCCCAAACCGTAGGTGCTTTATATCTTTATTCAAAAATTATATTTATAGCATAGATATGTGTGTGTGCATGTATATAGGCATATATATCTCCTAAAAATACCCTGTTCTCCCTTTTGAAAGGAATGCATTCTGCACGAAGCATCACAAAGACATTGGTTTATGGATTTCTAAAAGCATTTTGCTTTGTTTAAAGCCTATATTTTTTCACTATTAAGAAATGTGTGAAGTGTCAATGGTAAAAGAATATTAAAATAAGTGTATTATAAAGCAGGGTCCAACAAATGAGCTTTGGATTTGTTTGTTTGACGGTGGCTTCTCCAGTCTCCTTCTCTCCTGTTCAGAGCCCCGTGTTACCCACCTCCAGCACTCCTAACCCACCTGCCTGTCCTCTGGCTCCTCACCTTTGAGTACATCCATTACACAATTGATCACTCTACAGATTACTACGAATCGTGCCAGTTCTGTGTTTAAAACAGTCAAAAAAAAAAAAAAATGGAAATAAAAGAGGGAGCTTTAATAGTGGAAGGGGAAACAGGTCATTTTTATAGCAGCATGCAGCCTTGTTCTCTGGACTTCATGCTCCCCAGGCCCCGCTTAGTGCCCAGGATTTTGCTGTCATGTTCCTCTAGCCGTGGCTTCTCCAATCTCTCTTCGGTTGGTAACCAGGTGAGGGCAGCCACATCCAGACACATCTTGCATCATTTTGGTGCCCATCTGTACTGAATTGAATAGTGTCCTCCAAAAATCCATCCATCCAGAACTTCAGAATGTGACCTTATTTGGATCTAGATTCTTTGCAGATGTAATTAGTTAAGATGAGATGATATTGATGTGGGTGGGCCATAAGAAGGACAGGTGAAGACAGAGACACATGCGGAGGAAGGTGGCCATGTGACTACAGAGACTGGAGTGATACAACTGCCAGCCAGGGAATGCCAAGGATTGCCAGCACCACCAGTAGCTGGGGAAGGCAAGGAGTGATTCTTCCCCGGGGAGAGCATGGCCCTGCTGAGACCTCGATTCCAGAGTTTTAGTCTCCATAACTGTGGGAGAAAAACTTCTGTTATTTTAATCCACTCAATTTGTGGTACTTTGTTACAGCAATGAAAGACAGTAATGCACCATCCAACAGAATTCACTGTATATAGCAGCAGCTCAGACTATAGAATTACATTGACTTTTTTGCTCCTGTTTCCTATTCTCTCAATTTATCCTATCTCTTAAATGACTGATCTTTTTTAAACTTATTGTTTTGGAATAAATATAAACTCACAGAAAGTGGCAAAAATAGTACAGAGAGTCCAGTTTATCCTTCGCTCCATTTTCCCCAATGGTTACATCTTAGAATATCAAAAGTAGAAAATCTGCATTGGGACATTGTGTATATATAGTTCTGTTATTTTATCACACGTTTCTGTACCCAACACTGCAGTCAAGATCAGAACTAATCCATCACTAAGAAAGATTATATGTAGTCACACCCACCCCTTGCCCCTGGAACCACTAACCTGTTCTGCGTGTGTATAAGTTTGTCATCTCAAGAATGTCACGTGAATGGAATCATGTGGAGTGCGACATTTAAGGCTGGCTTTATACATAAGACATAATGACCTTCAGATCCATCAAGGCCGTTGTGTGTATAAATAGTGCGTTTTCATTGTTGAGTAGCGTTCCACAGTACGGATGTGCCACAGTTTGTTTAACCACTCAGTTTTTTCAGAGATATTAGTTTGTTTCCAGTTCTTGACCATTACAAATAAAGATGTTGTGAACAATGTGTGTGTGTGGTTTTTTTTTTTAAGATCTGTATGCCTTTCATCTCATTTCCATCGCTTGCCTTATGGCCCTGGCTAGAACTTCCAGTATTGTGTTAAACAGTAGCAGTGTCTTGTCCAGTTGTTTTTTATTCGTATCTATTTATTTATTTTTTTGTCAGTCTTGCTACTGGTGTGTCAATTGTATTGATATTTCCTAAAGAATCAACCTGTTATCTTTCTGTTATTGATTTCTAGTTTGATTCCTTTCAGGTCAGATAACATATTCTGAATGATGGAAATTCTTTTAAATTTGTTTGATTGTCTTTTAAAAAGTCCAAAATGTAGTCTATTTTGGTACATGTTTCATAGCCACTTAAAAAGAATATGTATTATGAGGCTATTGGGTGGAATGTTCTATACATGGTGATGCAATACTTGCATATGGTGGTTTTGATGAGTTCTTCATTTGCCTTCTCAATGAACTGGTGAAGAGGTGTTCTGTGATCTCTGAACTTAATTTTAGTTGTGTCAGTTCTGTACGTTTTGCTTCATATATTTTGGACCTCTGTTGTTTGGTGTTTACACACTTAGGATTGCTATGTCTTCCTGACTCTTTTATCATTATCTAATGGCCATTTCTGTCATTCCAATTTTCTTTACTCTGAAGTGTTCTTTACTTGATATTGACATAGCCACTCCCACTTTCTTTTGGTTAATGTTTGCAGAACATATATTTTGTCATTATTCACCTAAGTATATTATTATATTTTAAGTGAGTTTCTTATAAACAGTGTATAGCTTGGAAACTTTATTATTTTTAATGCACGCTGCCAATCCCTGTCTTCTAAGTGATGTGTTTAGACATTTACATTTAATGTCATTATTTACATTTTAAAGGTTAAGTCTGTCATTTAATTTTGATTTTCGCTTTCTCTATGTTTTTCTTTTTTCTTTTTGGGGGGTTTCTTTTTATAACTTCTTGTGGGTTAATTGGTTACTTGAGCACATTGAAGAGTTTCATTTTGGATTACCTACAGTGTTTTTGACTGTATTTTCCTCTATAGCTTTTTAGTGCTGGCTGTAGGAATTACCACACACACACACACACACACACACACACACACACACACACACACACACACACACACACACACATTTTCACACCCCGGTTTTTACTGTTTGCTGTTTTACTAGTTCACATGAAGCTTAGAAACCTTACCTTCCTTCACAAGCCCCAATTTATAAAATAAATATCTTAATTATTTCCTTTGCCTATATTGAAAGCCACATTATAATTGTAATTATTGTTTCAACCCTAAAACTTAATTTGGGAAACTGTAATAGAGAAGAAATGCATATTCTAACTATAATTTTGCTCTTTTCGTATTCTGTTTTCCCACCCCATTATTTAGGATTCTTTATTTATTTTATTTTATTTTTAATGCTCTTTCTGTTTGTGGAACATTCTGTAGCTATTATTTTAGGTTGGGTCCATGGGTGACAGATTATCCTAGTTTACTTTATCTGAAAATATATGATCTTGTCTATTCCTAGTGGATATTTTCATTGGATATAAAATTCTGTATTAATAGCTTTTTTTTCCCTCCCAGCATTCAAAATATCTTGTGCCTTTTTTTCTGACTGCAATTTATTTGGATGAGAAATCTGCAAACATTTGATTTGTTTTCCCCCCTGTAGTTAATTCATTGCTTCTCTGGCTGTTCTCAAGTTTTTTGTTTTGTTTTGTTTATTTGATTTGTTTTAACATTAATTTTCTGAAACTCAGGTATAATATGTCTTGTGGTTTCCTTGGGTTTATCCTGCTGGGGGATTTTCTCAGCTTTGTAATCTGTTTATTTATGTTTTGTTGCCAAATATGGAAATGCTCAGCCATCACTTCTTTGAATACTTTTTCAGCCTCACCTGTTTTGCTTTCATTTTGCGACTGATTTACAAGAGTGTTACATCTTTTGTTAAAGTCTCACAGGTCCCTGAGGCTCTATTTATTTATTTATTTATTTATTTATTTATGTTCAGTCTTTTTTCTGTATTCAGGTTGAGTAACTTTTATTGCTTTATCTAAAAGTTCACTGATTCTTTTATCTGTCTTGTCCATTTGGTTGTTGAGCTCATCCATTAATATTTCATTTTGTTGTATTTTTTAAGTTTTAAAATTTAATTTATAGTTTCTTCACGTTTAATTTTTTTATTTTAACATTTATTAGTACATTTTTGTGGGGTAACGTGTTGTTTCAATACATGCATGTACTGCTCAATGATTCATTTAGGGTAGACAGCACAGTTTTGTACCCATTAGTCCACCACTTCTCCTTCCTCCCAACCTCCTCCGCCTCTGATAACCATTATTCTGCTCACTATTTCTATGAGAACCACATTTTTTTCCAGATTCCAAATATAAGTAATATAACGAGGTATTTATCTTTTTTGCCTGACTTACTTCAATTAACGTGATGTTTTCCAGTTCCAGCCATGTTGCTGCAAATAATAGGATATCATTTGTTTAAATAGCTGAATGATTCTTTACATTTTCAATTAGTTTGTAGACTTTCTGCACTGAGACTTTCTAATTTTTTTATTTATTTCAAGCATGTTCATAATTGCTTGTTGCAACATTTTTGTAATTACTGCTTTAAAATTCTTTTCAGATAATTCTAACATCTGTGTAATTTCAGTTTTGACATGTTGATTGTCTTTTCCTTTTCAGTTTGAGATCTTCCAGGTTTTTATGGTATGGATGCTTATCATATGAAATCTAGATATTTTGGGGATTTCTATACTCTGAATGTTGGTGTCCTTGCAAAATTCGTATGCTGGAATTTAATCCCCAATGTGATTGTATTAAGAAGTGTGGCCTCTAGGAGGCGACGAAGTCACGAGTGAGATTAGTGCCCTTATAAAAGAGGTTGACGGGAGCTTCCCTCCCGTTCTGACATGTGAGGACGCAGCAGGAAGTGCCATCTGTGAAGCAGAGAGCAGCCCTCACCACACCCTGAATCTGCTGGCACCTTGATCTTCTTCTTGCCTTCTTGTCCTTCTAGATACCACTCTGCTGAGTGAAGGGGGCACCACCTTGCTACTGTCAGGTGGGAATGCAAGAATAGGGGCTGCATTCTGCTGACACCCAGGTGGAGAGGGGATCCTCGTTAACACCAGGTGGGGTGGGAGTCTAGGATCTCAGGAAGGACTCCACTGATACCCTTAATTAGGAAGGGGGCACAGAAGCCCCATTACTGGTCCCACACGGCTTCCTTTGGCACCATGGAGAAATGGCCTTGTTATTGCTGAGTGATGGTAAAAGTCTCGAGTCTGCCACTAGGTTTCCTCCAATACCACTCAGGTGGGAGGAGGAGAACCTCATAAGTGCTGACTGGGACAGAAACTCAGGCTCCCCACATGCTCTTCACTGGTAGCATGTATGTGGGGGGCTCATTTCCTTCCTGTAAGGTTTAAAGTCTTGGTTCCCCACTCAGTCTTCTCTGATACCAGTCCAGCTGCGGTGTGGGGTGCCTCACTACAGCCTGGAAGGGATGTGATTCTAGACCTCCACCTGGTTTTTTCTGACATTGATGGAGGTAGGGACATTTTTTTTTTTTTTTTTTTTTTTTTTGCCTGTGGTGTTTGGCTGGATTACAGAGATTTTGTGGTCCTTTGGCTAGAAAGAGCAGATTTCTCCTGCGGCTCTTTTTTTGCCTGTACCTGTAGGAATTTCCAGGTGACTGACTTTTCCACTTACCAGTGTTGCAGTCATCTTCAGGTGTCTTCTCTCCAACTTGAAGTTGTACTAGAATTTTCAGCTGTGCTTTGAAGACAAATAGGGAAAGTACATCTATTCTACCTTCCAGGAAGCAGAGGTTGATATTTGATTAATATTTTAATACTTCATTTTTATGCTGCTCACTTTCTAGAAATTCCAGAAAAAACCACTGGTTAAATCAAAATTTATTAGCTTGATATTTAAGGTCATCAATAATCTGTTCTCATCCCAAATAATCATGCATCAGAACTGTCTACTCCTCTTTAGGTAAGTACTCAAAATTCCCTAACATTTTACTGGACTTCAGTTTCCTCTTCCATTTGCTTAGATTGTGTGTTTGTTTGAGAAAACAAAATGAAATGTTGTAGATTATACTTCTTTGAAAACTGCCCTGCACAGTGCTATGTAAAAGTACCTTATTACTTTTAATAATTGATACATAACCAATGTCTCTGTATTAGTTTGCTAGGCTTCCATAACAATGTAGCACAGAATCGGTGGCTTAAACACAGAAATTTATTTTCTCACAGCTCTGGAGGCTGGAAATCCTCCAAGAGCAAGGTGTCAGCAGGGTTGGTTTCCCCTGAAGCCTCGCTCCTTGGCTTGCAAATGCTGCCCTCTTGCCGTGACCTCACCTGCCTTTTCTCTGTGCATGCCTCTTCCAGGTGTCTCACCTGTGTCCTCATCTCCTCTTCTTATCATGAGGACACCAGTCAGATTGGAATTGGGCCCACAATAGTAGCCTCATTTGAACTCAGTCACCCCTTTAAATTCCCTATCCCCAAATACAGCCATATTATGAGGTACTGGGGTTTAGGACTTCAGCATATAAATATGGGGGGGGGGTGGCGGGCACAACTCAGCCCACAACTGTCCCTAATATTGTGTGTAATGTAGCAGGTGCTCTATAGTCTCATCAGTGGATTTGTTGAAAGTTATGGATGAAAAAAGGTAAGCAGTAAGTAGGAAGATTTTAGTTTCAGCAATCACTCTTTCGATTGTGATAAAAATATTAATTACATTCTTTGATGGTAGAAATCACAGCTCAATAAAAAAAGAGGCTGGCAAATATGAAAGGTTTTCTTTAACTGTTAAATAATTACCACAAAAAACTAAGCCAATCAGGCCCATTTCTCTAAGGATCTGGACTTTGGGAGAAATCAGAATGTTTTTCGTTCTCAATCCACATATGGCCTCTCAAACTTGTTGCCAAAATGTTTACAAAACATTAATATAAAGGTTTAAAACAGGCAAGAGCGGTAATAACACTCCTATATTCATTTCATTAGAAGAAATAAACGATGCCATATTGATGCAACTTTTCTTAGAGTTGTTACCTGATTGTGTAAGCTCCTAAAATGCTGATTGTTCTCACTGATTTAGGGGTTACCCATTCATCTGTTCATGGACACCTAGGCTGATTCCACATCTTCACTATTGTGAATAGTGCTGCAATAGACATGAGGGTACAGATATCTTCAGTATGTTAATTTCTTCCATATGTTGATTTCCTTTCCTTTGGATAGATAGTCAGCAGTGGGATTGCTGGGTCACATGGTAGTTCTATTTTTATTTGTTTGAGGAAACTCCATACAGTTTTCCATAATGGCTGTACTAATTAACAGTCCCACCAACAGTGTAGAAGAGTTCCCCTTTCTCTGTATCCTGGAAAGCATTTGTTATTTTTTGTCTTTTTAATAAATGCAATTCTAGGGCTGGTCAGTTAGTTCAGTTGATTACAGTGCAGTGTTATAATAGCAAGGTCAAGGGTTCAGATCCCCTTACTGGCCAGCTGCAAAAAAAAAAAAAAAAAAAAAAAGATAAATTCCATTCTGACTAGACATCACGGACAGATGATTATCTAAAAAAATGCAGTACACATACACAATGAAATACTACTCGGCCATAAAAAAGAATGAAATTTTATCTTTGCAGCAACATGAATGATTCTGGAAGACATTATGTTAAGTGGAGTAAGTCAGGTACAGAAAGACAAATACTGCATATTCTCACTTACATGGGGGAGCTAAACAAATAAATAAATAATAATAAGTTGAACTCATTCAACTTATCGAATAAGGGCAGATAGTGAGAGGTTGGTTAATGGACACAAAATTACAGCTAGATAAGAAAAATAAGTTCTAGTGGTGTATAATAGTGCTAGGCATCTATAATTAACAATAATATACTGTATATTATCATGTGGCCAGAAGAGAGGAACTCAGATGTTCTCATCACAAATAAATGATTGAGTTTTGCAGTGAGGAATATGCTAATTACCCTGATTTTGTCATCACACATGTATTGAAATATAACTCTGTACCCCATAAATATGTACATTCTATATGTTTCAATTAAAAAATAAGTAAATTGCAGTCATCTGAAAAAAAATGTTCCCTTGAAGGAAAAAATATTTGCTCTCCATTATATCATTTATAACATCACATCGTAGTTCACTGCACATGACTGTTTTCTTTCTAGAATGTGAACCCTTTGAGGAAAGGGACTCTGCTTTATTAATCTTTGGGTTTCTGGTTATTAAGAAACTTTAATTTTGTTGTTTAGTTTGTTTGCTAGCATCAAAGAAACCCTTTGCTTATTTTATATTGCTTAATAAAATATTTAAAAATTAAAAAAAAATTAAAAAGTTCAAATGCAAGGCTAATGCCAGCATTTTAAAATCGAAGTTAATTCCTTTGTTTGAGAGTCCTATAGCAGTAAGAGGATGTCAGTTCACAAGGGATGGGGTAAGGTTGGGGGAGCCTCAGCTTTCACCTAAGTGTGAGCTTCTGTCCAAAACCTGGGATTTAATGCCATCCTGGAGAGTCTAGTGTTTTAGCAGCTTATGTCCTTTATCAAAAGCAGTGTTGTTAGTCTTAGATTGCCATGATGCAGATTGAGATGGATCACCCACCAGCACCCAGCACTCCTCACCACAATTCCCAGCATTGGGGGGAGGGGACTTCCTTGCATGAGCAACCTGCAGTCCATGTCGCCCTCTGGCTGGGTGATACTCCTGCATAGTTTCTACTAAAAGTCACTGTTCTCTTATGCTTGGCTGATTTGGGATTTCCTGCTGGGGAGCTCCTGAGCACTCAGCGCACCAGAGGTCCTCCAGCAGCTCTTAGGGGAAGCCTCATTTGCCTCATGAGGATTTCTGGGCTTCCTGCAGCGTTGCTTCTTTGCCATGCAGAGTTGACTTTCACAGCATTGACAGGCCTTATCTATTGAATGAATGAGTCAGGTTGCCCCTGCTGGCTCTCACTCCCCTGGGAGCAATCTTCCAGGGACATGCCCCAGCTCTGTGGTCTCCCCATGTTCTTTCTCTCAAACTTCTCCTGCCACATCCTCTCTGAGACGAAGCTTCTTCCCTCTCCCTCATCTGGTCTGTGAATACTCTTTTCCTCCATTTTAGGATGTCTAGGCATGGCCTGCACAGGCTTCTTTCCTACGTCCATTATTCCCAGAGATCACACATGAATAAAAATGTAAAGTTTATAGAAAGATACAAGTCAAATATTTTGTGGATTGTCAAAATTCTCGCCTTCTTAGTGTAGAAATGGTTACTGTACTGCCTGGATGAGTCCCAGGGCATCCTCTTGTGATCAGCTCAATTCAACTCTCAGTCCCACTTGTCAGCTGAGATTCCAAATCCAGGAAAAGGAAATGACTCTTGCCCCCTCCCAGTATCCCAGGTCCACACAGTGACTGTCCACTGTAGACAGCTTCACCGGGTTCCAAACAAGCCTGTTTAAGGAGCAGTGAAATTGAAGAGGCATCTGCAACTGGACTAGAAAGTGCAACCCCGACAGCAAGGAGGCCAGATGGAGCTGCTCAGAGAAGATCTGGGTTGGTTGTTAGAACAGATGTCCACACGTGGCTGGCATCTGCCATAATCAAATGAGAGAACAACTTGACAAAGGCCTGTTTGGGTTCATTTCAGAGATCTTTTGAGGAAAAAAACAGAGAAAAGATAGGTCATAATGAATCAACATTGCAAAATTCAGAAAAATTGGCGTCTTTATGCATAGCTTTGTCTTCACAGCAAGTCCACCCAGGACGGTTGAAAGTGGTGTAAAGTGTACAGCAATATGATTGAAAAGTAACTAGACTCATGATTGTGCAATAATGTGAATTCAATATTTCTGTTATCATATTTCACAGACAGGCTTTCACATACATGGGCTCCCTTCAACACTCAAAAAAAGCTACAAGGTAGACTGACACCATTTTATTGACAGGGAAAAGACAACTTTGATATCTCTGTGTGGCTTTTTCACACATTTTTTGGTTCTTTCAGTGTGTCATGCCACCTTCAACTCTGGGCATGTTCTCTTTTCTTTCCTTGAGAAGTTTCTTTCCCACCCCGACTCTCACTGGGTTCGTGCTAATTCATCAAGCTTCACCACAGATTTGCTTTCCTCCAGGATGCCACCCCAGCCTGGAATGAGATGTTCCAGGAAATACTTCCCCTGTCCTCCATCATCATGGCATGTCTTCTTGTCTGTCTCCTCACTGGACTGGAACCCCTCACTGTGCGCAGTCCACAAAGGCAGATGATAGTACTTGTCGATGAATGGACAGCATACCTGATGATGCTTATGTGTAAACATGCGTATGTATTTATTATGGGTTAAAAGGCTAAAAATCAAGCTCCTTTTCTTCAGTTGAAGCAAGCATTCTGTACAAGTTTAGAAGAACTATGGTTTCATTTCCTTGGAAGTATTATATCATCTTTTATTTTGCCTAAAATTCTAACAAATAGGTATTCTAACAATAGGTACTGTTCGCTAGTGGACAGACTCTTCTGGGATTACATACTTATGAAACATACAAGAAGTTTTTATGGAAACAAAAAAGTTAAGATGTAGCTTGCAATCTTGCAAAGTGAATATCTATGTGAATTTCAGTGATACAAGTTCATCTGCTATTTGGATACCTATAGCTTCTTCACTTATACTGCAGATACATAACTCTCATAACTTGTTTTTCAGCATTAGTTCGTCCTGATTCTTTTTCTAATTAAGTTTATGTGACAACTGGTTGCAAGGCCAGAACATTTATTTTCTAAGTTTTGAGAACTATAAGCATTGTGGGTATTTTCACAATTTAATTAGTTGATGGTTTTGTTAAACTACAGATAGTTTCAAAGGCATTATTTAAAGTAAGGAATTTTCAAGGGTTTTGCCGAATGTATAATAAACCAGTGCTTCTCAACCTTTATCTCACATGAATCATCTGGAAATTTTGTCAAAATGGAGATAAAGGTTTAGCAGGTCAAGAGTGGGGCCTGAGATTCTGCATTCCTAACCAGCTTCTTGAGATGGCCCACGAGACAGGGACCAGGACCTCAAAATAGTAGTCTTTGTCTGTTTCACTCATATTGTATTTGTAATGCTCAAAATGGAATTAATAGTCAGTTTGGCAATTAAAATGCAATAAAAGAATAGTTAGAAAGTCAGTGCTTTAGATTGTTCCTGTCAATGTTAATTATGTTTATCATGTTTCTCCTAGTACCCATTGAGCATCTTAAAACATGAGGCTTTCCCCAATGTAGATTTTTGTTGCTTTTGTCCAATATCAGATGGCTGTAAGCCTGAGGGGTGATTTCTGGGTTCTTAATTATACTCCACTGGTCTGAATGTCTATTTTTATACCAGTACCATGCTGTTTTGTATACAATAGCTTTGTAGTGTAATTTGAAGTCTGGTAGTGTTATGTGTTCAGCTTTATTTTTTTTGCTCAGGATTGCTTTGGCTATTCAGAGTCTTTTGTTGTTCCATATGAAGTGTAAGATTATTTTTTTTCCATTTCTGTGAAGAATGTCATTGGTATTTTGATGGGGATTGCACTGAATCTGTAGATCACTTTGGGTAGTATAGACATTTTCACAATGTTAATTCTTCCAATCCAAGAGTATATAATATCTCTACATCTTTTTGTGTCTTTTTAAATTTCTTTCAGAAGTGGTTTGCCGCTCTCATTGTAGAGATCTTTCCCCTCCTTGGTTAAATTGATCCCTAGGTATTTTATTTTATTTTATTTTTTGACAATTGTAAATGGACTTACTTTCTTCATTTCTCTTAGTTCGTTATTTGAGTATATAAATGCAACTGATTTGGTGGCACTTATTTTGTATTCTGCAATGTTACTGAAGTTATTAACCAGCTCTAGGAGGTTTTGATAGAGTCTTTAGGTTTTTCTGTATATAATGTCATGTCATCTGCAAATAGGGAAAGTTTGGCTTAGTCTTTGCCACTCTGGATTCCCTTTATTTCTTTCTCTTGCCTGATCACCCTGGCTAGTACCTCCAGTATTATGTTAAATACAAGTGGTGAGAGTGAGAATCCTTGTCTTGTTCCTGTTCTTAAGGGAAAGGCCCTCAGTTTTTCCCCATTCAGAATGATACTGGTGGTGGGCTTGTCATAAATGGCTTTTATTGCATTAAGATATTTTCCTTCTATACCGAATTTGTTGAGAGTCTTTGTCATGAAGGGATGTTGAATTTTGTCAAATGCTTTTTCAGCATCTATTAAGATAATCATATGGCCTTTATCCTTGAGTTTGTTGATGGGATGTAGCACACTTATTGACTTTTGTGTGTTGAACCATCCTTGCATCCCTGGGATGAATCCCACTTGATCATAGTGTATAATTTTTTTAATATGTTGCTGTATTCTCGTTGCTAATATGTCGTTGAGGATTTTTGCCTCTAGGTTCATCAAGGATATTGACCTGTAATTTTCTTTTTTTGTTGTGTATTTATCTGATTTTGGTATCAGGAAAAGACTGCCTCTTCAGCAGGTGGTGTTGGGATAGCTGGATATCCATATGCAGAAGAATGAAACTAGATACGCACATCTCACCATACACTAAAATCAACTCAAAATGGATGAAAGACTTAAATATAAGACCTGAAACTGTAACATTACTAAAGGAAAATATAGGTGAAACACTTCAGAAATTAGATATGGGCACATACTTTATGAACATGAGCCTGAAAGCACAAGCAGTAAAAGAAAAAATAAACAAATGGGACTGTATCAAACTAAAAATCTTCTGCACAGCAAAGGAAACAGTCAACAGAGTGAAATGACAACCTCCAGAGTGGGAGAAAATTTTTGCTAATTATGCATCCAACAAGGGACTAATATCCATAATATACAAGGGACTCAAGCAATTATACAGTGAAAAAAACAAATAACCCAATTAAAAAATGGACAACGGAGCTGAGTAGACATTTTTCAAAGGAAGACATGCAAATAGCCAACAGGCACATGAAAAAATGCTCAACATCACTAGTCATCAGGAAAATGTAAATTAAAACTACATTGAGATCCCACCTCACCCCAGTTAGACTGGCTGTAATCAAAAAGATGGTGAATAACACATGCTGGTGAGGGTGTGGAGAGAAGGGAATATTCCTACACTGTTGGTGGGACTGTAAATTAGTACAACCACTATGGAAAACAGTATGAAGTTTTTTCAAACAACTACAGGTAAGTCTTCCATATGATTCAGCAATCCCACTTCTGGGTATATACCTAGAGGAATGGAAATCATCATGTCAAAGGGATACCTGCACTCCCTTCATCGGAGCTTGTTTACAATAGCCAAGATATGGAACCAACCTAAATGTCCATCGATGGATGATTGGATAAGGAAACTGTGGTATATATACCCAGATAATACTACTCTGCCATAAAAAAGAATGAAATACTCCCATTTGAAACAATATGGATGAGCCTGGAGAAACTTACGTTGAGTGAAATAAGCAAAGCACAGAGGGATAAATACCATATGTACTCACTCCTATGTGGGAACTAAGAGAGAAAGAAGGAAGGAAAGACCGCTGCAGTGTTTTAGACTTGCAGAAGGAGAGAGTATTTCTTGGGCTACAAAGCAGAGTGGGGGGAAAAGGGAGAGAGAGAGGGAGGTTGGGGATAATTGGGTGAGGAACATGAGGTACAAATGCAATTTGTGGTAATGTGTATGTTGCCAGTATGAATCTGGCCCTCACTTCATGGGCACAAGGGGTGACAATCAGTGTTGTATCTCATGAATATTCATAAACAATAACAAATAAATAAATAAATAAAATATGAGGCTATAGCATGAGTTTTAAAGACAAAGTTCCTGTATTTGACTTCTGGATTACCCCTTTAGTGTGTGGTCGTCCTTGGGCAAATTAATTAATTATTGTGTTATGTTGTAACCATTGTTCTAATTGCTAAACTCACATCCTTTATCTGGGTGTTGTTTTAAGGAAAATGAATAAATTTATATGATAGAAATAAGCATGGAATATAGTAAATGCATAATAAATTATAGTCATTATAATAATAATAATCTTTCTTTAGAAACTGATGAAAGTGTGGAAGACCCATTCTATTTTAGGTGTGAAAGGGACTTTGTGTGTCATCTAACTCAACCTTCACCTGACATTCTAGTTCCCTCTGATACACATTCCCTGCCTGAGAGGTGGAGAACTGACTGCATTTATGTTTAATTTAATTATCAGAAGTTCCTTCTACATTCCAGCTACAGTCTACTTTCCTAAAACTTCCACCTCGTTCTTTCTTATGGATTTATACAGACATGGGCCCATAATTTTTGCACTTGCTAGTTCTTCAATGTTTGACATTTGCCGATTGCTTGCCCCTCTCCTGCACACGTGTGAAACACAGTCTGTTCACTTTAGATGCTTCTTTGCACTCTGCCCTCTCGTGCTTATCTATATTTTCTATTCACCTCTTTTTATAGAGCATCCAGAGATGAATGCCATGTCTCTGGGGTACACTAATCCTAGATGTATACTGTAGAATGCGTTCTTCCATGTATCCAGTTCTGGGAACTGTAGTTCTCTTCATGCAACCTGAGATCACACTGGCACTGTGGCCACAAGTGTGGATCTGGTGGAAATGACACCTGCTGTACCTAAGTGTGACTCTGTCACTTCTCTCTCCAGCCCTGCTGTGCACAGGGCTTAGGGGTGTTGTGGATGCCTTGCCATCATCCCTGTTAAAGGTGTTCCTGTTACACTGGCCTCATGCCACTCCATATTGATTTGGATCATCAGTGTACTCGCTCTTCCCCATTTGGTGTCAGAGTAAAGAAAAAAAGAAAGAAAAATTCATCAGCCTGATTTCAAAGTCCTTGTCTAAGTTATGAATAAAAATTCTGAAAGGGACAATTCTAAAGACACAAAAATTATAATGACCAAATAATACTTTAAGGAATGTCTTTAATTTTTATAAAGTTACACTTAATCAAAGAAGGGAAACCATAAACAGTTTAATTATTACAGCTGCTTTTTCCAAACCAGTACTTTAGTGTTACCAGGAAGATGGAGGATTAATGCATATTTATTTAATGGGAAATTATCTTCATTTATAGGTTAACCAGTCTCTGTTGCTTTTCCTCATTTCCATATTGATGCTTGATTTTTGGTTACTTATTTATTTTATTATTTATTTGGCGGCTGGCTAGTGCAGGTATCTGTACCCTTGACCTTGCTGTTATAATACTGCACTGCAACCAACTGAACTAACTGGCCAGGTGACTTTTGGTTAAATACTAAACATTAATTTTTTTTTTTTTTAGTAAGTTGGTGAAAGAAAACAGACACTAAATTTAAGACTATCTAATTAGCTAATGTTTTTAGAGGTCTGGAAGAGACTGATTAAAGTGACTGAACATTAATTCCAGTTACTTATCCTTATATTACAATATTTTCTTGGCTTCCATTTCGTTTCTTAACAACTGTCTACAGTGATTAAAAAAAAAAAATCAGCTTAAATGTGGCAACTTTATGATGTGGCCTACAACTTTAATGTCTCCTTCTGTTCAGTGTTCTGACAGTGTGGGTGACAGTTTTGTTATTGTCATGAGAGTCAATTGAAATGTCACTTCTGACTGTCGAGACCTCATGGCTGAAACAAGCCCAAGAGTATGAGGGGGGAGAGTGGACTCCAAGGGGGTTGATGCAAAGCCAGGGGAGAAGGTGGCTGCATGTGTGGGTGGGCTCAGCCTGCAGGGCTAGCAGGACAGTGCTTATCACTCAAGTGATGCCCTGTTAATAGGGACTTTCTCCATGATGTTGGGCCTGGCATGAGTCCCTCAGGGCACCTGAATGGGACATGAAGGTGTGCTGCGATTTGCAGCATGGAGTCCCTTTGCTTCTGGTGTCAGGCACACAGTATGAAATTTAATAGAAATGGCGTGCTGTTTGCTTAAAATGGCCACAGCAGGTCCCTGCATTTATCTTAGTCTCCACTTGCATGTGATTATTGTATCTGATAAATAATTCCTGGAATAAAAATTCAGTTTAATTACCAGGCAATTTTCTTATCTAAAATGGGTGTTAGCACAGGAGAGGCCTTCTAATTGGGGCATATCAACTGATCCTTTTTATCCAGACTTAATCTGAATGAGCATATTATCATCCTTTAATCTTTCCCCATACATTTCTTTGTTTAATAATTTACTTTTCTTGCCTATTGAATATATCCAAGATTACCCATGTTAATTCTCGTTATTGAATTCCTCTGGGAAGTTTAATACGTGAATATTCTAGTTTTATGCTTTTGTTTTATGTCTTTATTTATATCTTCTCTAGTAACATGGGCGGCAAAATTTAAATCTCAGACGCATGAGTCATGATTCAAAAGATACCAGAAGTAGTTTTTGCTAAGTGAAAGCGGGTGGCGCGGGTGGAGGGGGCCTCGTGCTCTAGGGCAGCCGCGCATGCCGGGAGGAGGGCGCCGTGCAGGTGCAGGTGCAGGGCACAGAGCCGCGCCCTTCTGAAATGAAAACTGAGATGAGTCCTGCTGACTCAAGGGCTTGTGCAGCCTGTAAGACAGAGAAGCAAAACTGCACGCTAAGAGCAGGTGTTCTGAGAACATCTGTGATAAGCACCAGGGGTCGGTCTTAACTGCACCGCCCATGGGACCGCTGGTTGTCAGCGCTGATGTCTCAGCCCCGCCTGAAGACCCAGAGCGGACCCCACCTTGCGCTGAGGTGGAGGCAGGCCGAGGTCTTAGCACTAAACGTTAAAGCCCGACGCCTGCGACTCCACATCCTTGGTTTTGTTAGAAATGTAGAACTAAGTGGGACGCACACATCTTTTTTTGCTGTGAGATTTATTATAGCATGCTTTTTTTTTTTTTTTTCCTGTCCTGTTTTGGGGCATTCATTTATCTTTTTTTCCCCCCTCTAAGCATTTATAATTGGTATGTGTTAATTACGCTGTATGTCTTGATTTGTTAGTGGTCACTTGACATACATGTAACTTACAAAGTCAAAAACTTATCTGAGAAGAGTGACTTGTGATTAAGCTAATGCAGGAATCATTAAGTATTTCAGGCAAATTCAGATTGTGAGATATTCTACAGGACAAGCAACCCTATGACTTCAACTAATAAATGGCATGGGGGAAAGAGAGAAGATGGTTATAAATTTCAGAGACTCGAGACAAAGCGAGCAAATGCAACATGTGGACCTTGTTTAGACCTTGATTTAAACAAAACTGATTAAAAAAAATCTAAGACTTTTAGGAAAAAATTTTAAATGACTTGGGTATAAATTTTTAATGCAATAATAACGATGGTTTAGAAAGAAAAAAATAATCCTGGCAATTAAATCTTCTACTGAGCTCAATCTCTTTTAAATCTCAAATCTTCTATTTTTTACATTGGATACAGTTCTTGATTTTGTCTCTTATCTCTGCAGCTTCGCAGTAACCTATTGATTTATTTACTTTCACCAGAAATCTTATTGTTTGAAGGTCACAACTTGTCATTAATCTTACAATATTAAATATGTAAAGCCTTTAGTAATGCTCTTTTTGTTAATTTATTATATATTCTTTTTATAAAACTTTTCAAAAATTCATAAAATTGCAATAATGTGGGGATAAAATAAAACAAAAATCTTATAAAAATGGATTTATAATATGTAAGTTGTGCTTATTTTAAAAATTCACCTAACGAGTGTTATTAACAATTTCTGCATTTTAAATTTGCTGGCCTTTGTTATGTTGATAAAATTCAAAGTTTCTACTAAATCCCTCTTCTGCAGTCCTAATATATCATAGAGTTTTTCTGTCTCTGTCTTTAGGGTTGTTATTAATTTTCTTCTTAATAGTTTGGTTCCTAAGCAATGAAGAGTTTGAACTAAATATCTTTAAATATAACCAAAATTTTATTTCAAGATAGCTTATCTTTGAAAATGCCCACTTGTTGAGATTCAGATGTGCATATAAAGTTTTCATTTTAATTATTTCACCAATAATTTTCATTTTAACAATTAAAGCAATGTAAAGACTTTGGTTTGTGTCCATGCATGTATTAGCCATTGATTCATAGAGAGTAACTCAATATTTTGATTTTGAAACATCAAGGTACTGTTAAGATTACTGGTTTTATCTTAATGCATGTCCCTCCCTTTGTTCCCTTCCCTTCCTTATTTTCCTTCCTCCTACTCTAAAAGAATGAAGATGGCACAGTTTTATGCACTCTTTCAAATTTTAATATGCAGAACAATCCTTTAGGAAGAGCTTGTTAAAATACAAATTTTGCATTGTAAGTAAAGAGTCTATATTAGCAAGTCTGGAATGAAGCCAGGAATATTTTTTTATAACCACAGCAAATGATCTTGATAAATAGTGTCGACTTAGAAACAGCTCAAAGGTTTCTTGGAGTTACTTTTTTTATAGCAGGAAGTTAAATTAAAATTTCTGACTAAGGCACAATTGCATACTATATATGACATACCAGCAAGGCCAAAAAAATTTTTATAAAGAAATAACTGAAAATTCTTCACATGATTTCTGGTACCTTGTTCACATTGAGTTTATAAAAGAAACCTGATTAATAAAATAATTTGCAAGGGCGATGTCTTTGGACAGAGCTGCTGGAGTGAACTGTGGGTTCCTTTACCTCAAGGTAGTGAGAGTGGCCTCAATAGAACCACTCTGAGAGCTGACCGTGTGTCACTAAGTTAAGGGACCCAGCAGACAGATGTTTGACTCATGCCCAGACAATCTAGAATTTGAGATACTGGATGGCTCCCACTTCAACAGCAGAATAAAGGTTGCTTTGGGATCAAACTTTAATCCTACTTTGTCAGGGAGTGTTTCTTGTGGAATGATAAGATCACAATGTAGAGAGACACACACAACAGTGTGGGTTTGGGGTGCAAGCCACCATCCTGCAGGAAAATACATTACATACGTCATTGTAGATCTAGAGAGATGGTCACAGTGAGTATCTCTGACGAAGCACCAGAGAATCATTGAGCTTTAAACATCTTCCAAGTCTAGAATAACAGAAATCATCTATTTATTTATTTATTTATTTGAATTTAAATTTATTTTATCTATTTACAATGGGTTGATTATTGTGGCCCATTACCAAAACCTCCCTCCCCTCTCTCTTTCCCCCCTCCCTCCCAACAACCTCATATCTGTTTGCTTCTCTTAACATCTTCAAGGAATTGTGATGGTTGTGTGTTCTTCCCCCCCGCCCAGTATATTTGTGTATTTATTTATTTATTGTTAGCTCCCACAAATAAGTGAGAACATGTGGTATTTCTCTTTCTGTGCCTGACTCATTTCACTTAATATAATTTTCTCTAGGTCCATCCATGTTGTTGCAATTGGCAGTATTTCATTCTTTTATATAGCAGAGTAGTATTCCATTGTGTAGATATACCACAGTTTCCATATCCACTCACCTGATGATGGGCATTTGGGCTGGTTCCAGCTCTAAGCTATTGTAAATAGTGCTGCAATGAAAACTGGAGAACAAGTATCCCTTCGACTAGATGATTTCCATTCCTCTGGGTATATTCCCAGCAGTGGGATAGCTGGGTCATATGGTAGATCTATCTGCAACTGTTTGAGGAACCTCCATACCATTTTCCATAGAGGCTGCACCACTTTGCAGTCCCACCAACAATGTATGAGAGTTCCCTTTTCTCTGCAAACTCACCAGCATTTACCATTCACAGTCTTTTGGATATTAGCCATCCTAACTGGGGTGAGATGGCATCTCGGTGTGGTTTTGATTTGCATTTCCTGAATGCTGAGTAATGTTGAGCATTTTTTCATGTGTCTTTGGCCATTCCTATATCTTCCTTTGAGAAATGTCTATGTAGCTCCTTTGCCCATTTTTTAATTGGGATACTTGTTTTTTGGCTGTAAAATTGTTTCAGTTCCTTGTATATTCTGGATATTAATCCTTTGTCAGATGTATATTTTGCAAGTATTTTCTCCCACTTTGTTGGCTGTCTTTTAACTCTGTTAATTGTTTCTTTTGCTGTGCAGAAGATTTTCAGTTTGATATAATCCCATTTTTTTTATTTTTCCTTTGGTTGCTCATGCTTTTAGGGTCATATTCACGAAGGCTGTGCCCAATCCCACTTCCTGGAGTGTTTCCCGTATGTTTTCTTTAAGAAGTTTTATTGTTTTGTGGCATGTATTTAATTCTTTAATCCATTTTGAGTTGATTTTGGTATATGGTGAGAGGTATGGGTCTAGTTTCATTCTCCTGTATATGGATATCCAGTTATCCCAGCACCATTTGCTGATGAGGCAGTCTCTTCCCCAGTGTATAGGCTTGGTGCCTTTGTCAAAGATCAGATGGCTATAGATGTGTGAGTTGAATACTGGATTGTCAATTCTATTCCATTGAACCGTGTGTCTTTTCATGGCTGTACCGTGCTGTTTTGGTTATTATAGCTTTGTAGAATAGTTTAAAGTCATGTAGTGTTACGCCTCCAGCTTTAACTTTTTTGCTCAAGATTGCCATGGCTATGTGTCGTCGTTTGTTGTTCCATATAAATGTCTGGATAGCTTTTTCTATCTCAGGGAAAAATGTCATTGGAATTTTGATGGGGATTGGATTGAATTTGTATATCACTTTGGGTAGTATGGACATTTTTACAATGTTGCTTTCTCCAATCCAAGAGCATGAGATATCTTTCCATCCTCTTGTGTCTTCTTTAATTTTTCTCAACAGTGGTTTGTAGTTGTTATTACAGAGATTTTTCACATCCTTGGTTAACTCTATCCCTAAGTATTTTATTTTTTTGGTGGCTATTGTAAATGGCCTAGCTTTCTTGATTTCACTTTCTGCATGTTCACTATTGGACAATAGAAATGCTACTGATTTTTGTGTGTTGATTTTGTATCCTGCAACTTTGCTGAAATCATTTATCAACTCCAAGAGTGTTTTGTTAAAGGCTTTGGGCTGTTCGATATATAGGATCATGTCATCTGCAAACAGGGACAGTTTGACTGCATCTTTTCCAATCTGGATGCCCTTTATTTCCTTCTCTTCTCTGATTGCTCTGGCTAGTGCTTGTAACACTATGTTGAATAGTAGTGGTGAGAGTGGGCATCCTTGTCTAGTTCTTGTTCTTAAGCTATTCAGGATGATATTGGCAGTGGGTTTATTATATATGGCTTTAATTATGTTGAGATATATTTTGTTTATACCTAACTTGTAGAAATTCTTTATCATGAATGAGTGTTGAATTTTGTCAAATGCTTTTTCAGCATCTATAGAGATGATCATATGGTCCTTTTGTTTGATTTTATTGATATGGCATATCACATTTATGGATTTGTGTATGTTGAACCAGCCTTGCATCCCTGGGATGAATCCCACTTTATCATGGTGTGTAATTTTGCATATGTGTTGTTGTATTCTGTTAGCTAATATTTTATTGAGGATTTTTGCATCTATATTCATCAAGGATATTAGCCTGTAGTTTTCTTTTTTTGTTGTATCTTTATCTGGTTTCGGTATCAGAGTGATGTTTGCTTCACAGAATAAGTTTGAGAGAATTGCCTCTATTTAAATCTTTTGGAATAGTTTGTTGAGAATTGGTGTCAATTCCTCTTTGAATGTTTGGTAGGATTCTCTTGTGAACCCATCTGGTCCTGGGCTTTTCTTTGTTGGGAGCCTTCTGATAACAGCTTCAATCTCTTTTATTGTTGTTGGTCACTTCTGATTTTCTACATCATCTTGGCTCAGTTTTGGTAGTTTGTGTGTGTCTGGAAATTTAAACATTTCCTCCATATTTTCAAATTTATTGGCATATAGTTCTTTATAGTAGTCAGTAATGATTTCTTGTATTTCTGATGTATCAGTTGTAATATCAGCTTTTTCATTTCTAATTTTTGTTATTTGGGTCTTCTCTCTTTTTGTCTTTAGTTAGCCATGCTAATGGTTTTCAATTTTATTTCTCTTTTCACAATACCAACTTTTTGTTTCATTGTTCTTTTGTATTGTTTTTTGGGTATTGGTTTCCTTAAGATCTGCTCTGATCTTAATGATTTCTTTCCATTTGCTAACTTTGGGTTTGGATTGTTCTTTAAGGTGAAGTATGAGGTTGTTTACTTGCCATTTTTCCATTTTTCTGAAGTAAGCATTTACTTTTTTTTTTTTTTTAATTTTCTTTTGTCGATGAAGTAAGCATTTAATGCAATAAATTTCCCCCTTAGTACTCCTTTTGCAGTATCCCACAAGTTTTGGCATGATGTATCATTGTTTTCATTAGTTTCAAGAAATTTTTTGATTCCCTGTTTGATTTCTTCTTGGACCCATATGTCATTAAGTAGAATGCTGTTTAATTTCCATGGGTTTGTATAGTTTCCAGAATTTTGTTTGTAATTGATTTCTAATTTTAATCCATTATGATCTGAAAAAATACATGGGATAATTTCAACTTTTTTTGAATTTGTTGAGACTTGATTTGTGACCTAACATGTGATCTATTCTAGAGAATGATCCATGTGCTGATGAGAAAAATTAATATTCTGAGGCTGCTGAATGGAATGTTCTGTAGATATCTGCCAAGTCCATTTGGTCTATAGTTTTTTTTAGATCTTGTATTTCTCTTCTGATTCTTTGCCTAGATGATCTGTCCAGTATTGATAGTGGGTTGTTCAGGTCCCCTGCTATTATGGTATTAGTGTCTATTTCCTTCTTTAGGTCTGATAGAGTTTGCTTTATAAATCTGGCTGCTCCAACATTAGGTGTGTATATGCATATGATTGTTATGTCTTCTTGAAGGATGAATCCTTTTATTATTATGTAGTGGCCCTCTTTATCTCTTTTTATGGTTTTCAGTTTAAAGACTATTTTATCAGATATAATAGCTACTCTGGCTCATTTTTCATTTCTATTTGCATGTATATCTTTTTCCATCCTTTCACTCTTAGTTTATGTGTGTCTTTACAGGTGAGGTGATTCTCTTGAAGGCAGCATATTGTTGGGTCCACCTTTTTAATCCATTCAGTCTGTGTCTTTTGAGTGGGAAATTTAATCCTTTTACATAAAGAGTTGTTATTGAAAAGTGTTGATTTAATCCTAGCATTTCATTGATTTTTATTTGGCTGTCTTAAGTGTCTTTTGTTCCTTTCTTTCTGATTTACTGTTTGTTTTCTGTATTTGTTGGTTCCTTGGGTTGTAGATAATTTTTTTTCTTCATTGTTAGCATTTTTATTTTACTAGTGGATTTTCATCTTGAGTTTTTATGGTAGTGGTAGTTATTTTTCAGGTACCAAACCCAGTACTCCCTTGAGAATTTCTTGTAAGGGTGGTCACATGGTAGTGAACTCCCGTCGTTTTTGTTTGTCTGAGAAATATACTATTTGCCCTTTATTTTAGAAGGATTGCCTTGCAGGGTAGAGCATTCTTGGCTGACAGTCTCTGTCTTTTAGTAGTTTGAATATATCATCCCATTCCTTTCTGGCTTTTAGGGTTTGTGATGAAAATCTGATATTAGTCTGATTGGGGCTCCCTTATAAGTGACTTGACGCTTCTCTCTTGCAGCTTTTAAGATTCTCTCTTTGTCTTTGAGTTTTTCCAATTTAACTGTAACATTTCTTGGAGAAGACCTTTGGGGGTTGAATACGTTTGGGGATCTTTGAGCTTCCTGAATCTGAAGATCTGTGACTTTTCCTTTACCTGGGAATTTTTCTGCCACTATTTTGTTAAATATATTTTCAATGGAATTTCCTTTTCCTCACCTTCTAGAATACTCATGACTAAGATATTTGAACATTTAATGTTGTCTGATATCTCTCTTAGATTTTCTTCAATGTTTTTTAATTCTTTTTTCTTTTCTTTTCTTTCTTTCTTTCTTTCTTTTTTCTTTTTTTTTTTTGTCTGCCTGTGTTATTTCTAACAACTCATCTTCAAGGTCAGAAATTCTCTCTCTGCTTCTGCAAGCCTGGTGGTTAAACTCTCTGTTGTGTTTTTTATTTCATTGAATGAATTCTTCAGCTTGGCAAGCTCTGCTACATTCTTTTTCAGGTCATTGATTTCCTTGTACATTTCTTCTTCTGTCCTTGTACTTTTCCTCATTTCGTCACGTTATCTAGCTGAGTTTTCTTTTATCACATTTAGTTTCCTTAGAATTATCAGTTGAAATTCCTTGTCAGACATTTCAAGGGCTTCTTATTCTATAGGATATAGAGCTTGAGAGTTACTACCTTTTGGTGGTGTACTTTCTTGATTTTTCATATTTCTGGTATCTTTCCTTTGGTGGTTAGTCATTGTGCCAAGGAATTTCATGGTCCACTGATTTGACACTGTTCTCTGTCTAGGATCCTGCCAGGACTGCCAATTTGGCATGGCTGCCCCATGGCCTGTGTGCTGAATGTTTGGGCCTCTCTGGTGGGCACCCACTTGCCCAGGCAGTGGTGGTGGGGTCTGGTGGCAGTGATGCTTACATGCTCAGTCATGCTGGCACCTCTGGGTGCATGGTCCCCGCAGGTCTCTCAGGTCTCGGGTCTCTTTGGGGGTAGCCTCTCTGGTTGTCATACACTCACCCAGGCTGGGGGCGGGATCCGGCTGCAGTGACACCTACCTGCTTGGTTGTGCTGGCGCCTTGGGGCACATTGTTGCCATGGGTCTTGGGCCTCACCGGGGGGCACCTCTCTGAGAGAAATCATGTTTTGATAAAACTAGTCACATAAGAACGTGTCATCCTCTCATATCTCCTCATTGCACACAGTCACTGTCATAAATCAGTGAAAAGATTCAAAAAATCACAGTTTGCAACCTTGAGGCAAGGCAAAGAGAAGGGCATCTCCCTCTTTCTCTCCAGAGGTCAGCTCACAGAAGGCCCCTATTAGGGAATGAAGAAGTTACAAGTTTTAATCAAGTTCAGTGCTTTGGATATAGCACAGGGCCAAAAATATTAAATCACTAAGTTGCTAATGTATTTCTAAGTTAAAGAGACTGTAGAATTTTTAACCAAGAATTATTAGATAAGTCAGTGGATTGCCAATTTTTTCATCCAAAAAAGGAATTTCCCCAAATACATTTTAGAGGGAATCATAAATCCTGCCTATTACATCAGTTAAAAATTCTGAGTATCTTTTTAATGTATTCCTTCTTTGTCAAAATTAAGCCTGGTTTTAAAAAGCATATAAAAATGAAATTAAGCACAATTATGCTATCAGTGTTGTATAGTGGAATGAGCTAAAAAAATCAGGTAGGCGTTACTTTGATCATTCTCTACTGTGGTTTTACTATGAATATAGCATTTCCTGACCTCATCCAGAGATTATGACTCAGGAGGAGCCCAGAACTTGGACTTCTTAATAGCTGTGCAAAGTAATCTGAAATGCACTCTAGGTGAAAACCGTAGGTTTATAGAGAGGTCTAGAGGTATAGCTTTGGTATTTCTTCTTGGTTCCCATTAAAAAATCATGTTTATAAACTGATGCATCTGAAATTTTTAATGGAACTAACACATTGTTTCATCAAACTAGCAGTTGAAAACTTTTGCTCTGACAAGAACAGGAAAAAAAAAAGATTGATTTTTCAAGAACTTCTGGATATAAGGACTTAAGAGCTGGTTATATAGTTTTAAAGAAATGTTCCAATTGTTCAGTGGACTGAATAAGATGATATATACTTAGAATAGTATCTATCATATAGGAAGCACTCTGTTGGTTTAGATAGGAAGGTGGTAGATAGATAGATGATACAGGTAGAGATAGAGACATCCTGTCACCATTGATAGGAAAGGGAGAGGGGGCGTTTAGTGAGTAATAGGTACAGGGCCACAAAAAATGATTACATTGTATAACATTAAATGTACTAATTATCCTGATTTAAGCACCACATATTGCACACCAGTATTGATATTCAACACTTTATCCCACAGATATTTGCAATCAGTTCTGTTTCAATTTTTTAAAAAAAGAGAGAGAGAGAGAGAAATTTTTATTGTGGGAAATAAACAACAGGCAGCAGACTGGATTTGGTTCCGGACCTGAAGTTTGAAGACACTTGAACTAGATTATTTTTAAGAGACATTACACTAAAATTCTTGATTCCTATACTAGGACTGTTTCCCTTTGATCTATGTTCTCATTCTCACATACACACTCCCAATTCTGCCTGTATACCTGCTATTCTTTCAAAAAATTATCTTACAGTTGCAAGTTCATAACTTTTGTTGTAAAAATAAAAAAAACAACAAACTCTGGCATTTAATTCCCCATTATTCATCAAAAGTTCTCTCCCTTTCAAAATATTCTTCTGAAATCTATAATTATAGCCAACCTCATTCTAAATTAAATATAAACATAACCAAGACTTGGGCCAAGAATAATCATTCATTAAACTGAATTCAGATAGGTAAATCTAAAATAAATCAATCCACATAGGGCTCAAAGATAAATAATCTAAGAAATTCTTTATTATTTGTATGTGCTTGTTTATGTAAACAGAAGAAATTATTTTTTCACCTCTACAAATAATGATTATTCAATTTTTGCATATTTTAAATTTCTCCATATATTTGATATTTTAGTGTTATAGTTTTATCCTGCTTTACGTTTACCTAGTAGAAGTTGATGCTTCTTCATAGCAATAATTAACTTTGTTTTGATAAGTTTTAGCATTTTTTATTCATATTAGTTTTATTCTAGTTAGACTTCACTGTTCAAAGGGATTTGAAGCACCATTTATGTTATAACTGGCTTTCTTTGAGTATCATAAATTCCTGATTTCTGACTTATTTTAGTTTTTGAGTTTGCCACAGAATCGTAAATATTATCATTTACCTATATGCTGAACTCCTTTAAAATTATCAGTATCAAAAATATTTAGGTTAAAAATGGCTTTATGTACAAATGTGAGAGATAAAGGTAAGACCCAAGAAAGGATTCAAAATGAAGAGATATTATGTAATCGTGAAAAACTATTTCAGTTATATGATCAAAATAGCCACATGACCAGAATGTTTCTTGTTGCAAATTGATGGGATAAATAATTTCCATTTTAGAAAAATTTCTAGACCTAAGACTCTAACCGAATAGCTGACATTTTTAAAAATGTATAGGCTAAACATAAAATGCCCTCGTACTCTCTGTCCTCAAAGTAGTGATGACAGCAAAGATTATCTAGTGTTTTCCAAACTCACCTACTATAGTGACCTTGGGGAGCACATGTTAAATTAAACATTCTCTAGGCCTTGAAGATTCTAGATGAAGATGGGCCAGAGAATCTATATTTTAACAAAGGGCCTGAGATGAGTTTTTTTTCAATCAGGCAAGTTTGGTAAACCTTGGTTTAGTAGTTAAGTGTTAAGATCAGAGTCTTAGTTTCTTCTTTTTTAAAATTGGATAATACTACTCATTTCAAGGTATGGTTGCAAGGATTAAGTATGAGAGAATATGTAAGGGACCTATTTTAGAACCTGGCATAGAAAAAACAATTAAAACTGATCTTAATTCATATAATAAAATATAAATAAAATTGTTTTACTGTTGACGTTCATGGGAAAGAACATTACATATGTATCACTTCATTTATCAGATAGAATAATTTCTCCCAAACCATCAGATAAGAAGCTTCAAGCAATGTATTAACTTTTCTAAATTTTAGTTTATCCTCCTTAAAACCTATGGGTTAAAATAGATTTTAAAATATTGGGATTGAGGACAATTTGAATCCTTAAAGATGATTAAACTAAGAGACAAAAAGAAAAAGAAAAGGGATGCTTGAAATTCACAGTTAAATAGTTGCATACATGTCATAAGAACCCTGACATTCTACCTCTCAGTCTACTGCTATTTACGGTGTAAAGAACAGCAGAACATGAGGAGAATCCACGATACTCATGTGCAGCTTTACCTGCACTGGCTTTGTTGGTCTCACATTTCTGAATGTGCTCATTCATTTTAGTATAGTCTGTTCGTTTTCTTTTCTTCTTTTAAAATTGTCATTAATTTAAATACTTAGATTTTCAAGTTTATCCTATTTCTTTTGTAGCACTATACTTATGTATTTAGTACATAAATATAATTATGTTTTATCATAAAATATAAATAGTGTTGGCTCCTAATAAAAAACAAATATTAAAGGAAAATTGAAATTCTAGTTGTTTTTTCACTTAATTCATTTGTCCCATTTTTGTAGAACCTGGCTCATATTCATTAATATTGTTAATTAGGTAAATCCTGGCAAAATGATAAAACTGTTATTTGTTTTTGAACCTAACATTTTACCTCTAACTTAAAATTAGTTTAGCATTGTTATAAATGATGACAAATGACAACTGAGTTTTGCTGAATATATCACTGATTTGCATTTCAATTTCATTATGCTTTAAATTGTAGTGTGGTATCTGATTCTCACAGTATGTCATTTAACATTCTTAATGCAAGAGCTCTGTCACATGAATAAATTGTGCTTCAATATTATAAAGTACTAAAAAAATACAAAAAGAAAAAGAAGTATAATTTATACGCTATCAGGGAATAAAATATGGAATCATATAAAATGCTCAATTAAAGCCAAAAGGCAGGATAGAGTGAAGACAAATAAATAAATAAATAAATAAATAAAAAGGGCAATAAATAGTAAAGAGTAAAAAATATGGTACACGTTAAGCCAATAATATTGATAACCACTTTGTCAGTGTTGTAAATGCATCAATTGAAAGATAGTGACTGTCTGAATAGATAAAGAAATAAGACCCAACTATACATTATCTACAAGAAACTAACCTTAAATATAAAGACACAAATAGATTACTTGTAAATGGATGGAGAAAGATATACCATGCTAACATTAATCAAAAGAAAGGTGAAGTAGCTATTATTAATTTCAACCAAAGCTGATTTCATGATAAGGAAAATGATCAGGGAAAAGGCATTATATAATGATGAAGAGGTTAATTCACCAGAAGACATAACAATCCTTAACATGTATGCACCTAAAAACAGAGCATCAAAATATTTAAGAGAAAACTGATAGAATTGTAAGGAGAAATAGATGAACTATTATATTTGGTGTTCCATCATCTGTCTGTCAGAAATGAACAGATCCAGCAGGTAGAAAATCAGTACATAATTGAAGTAAACAGCACCATCAATCAACTAAGTCTAATTGGTGTCTATAGAATACTTTATACACAGCAGCAGAATTTACATTTTTCTCAAGCTTACATGGGCTTCATTCTAAGCCTTAAAACATGACTTAACAAATTTAAAAGAATATAAATTATACAAAATATACTCTCAGACCACAATGGAATTAAAATAGAAATCAACAATAAAAAGATAACTGGAAAACTCTAAAATGCTTGGAGATTAATCGAATTTGAAATAACACATGGGCCAAAGAAGAAGTCTCAAGATAAATTAAAAAATATTTTGAACTAACTGAAAATGACAATACCACTTGTCAAAATTTGTGGGATGCAGCAAATCAATGCTTAGAGGGAAGTTTATAAAACTGAATGCACATATTAGAAAAGAAGAAATATCTGAACTCAGTAATCTAAGCTTCCATCCTAAGAAACTAGTAAAAAGAAGGTAAATTAAATTCAAAGTAAACAGAAGAAAATAAATAATAAAAATTACAGCAGAAATCAATAAAATTAAAAACAGGAAATCAATAGAGAAAACTAATGAAACCACTAGCTGATTCATTGAAAAGATCAATATAATCAATAATCCTCTAATAAGTTAACTAAGTAAAAAAGAAGGAAGACACAAGTTATGAAAATCAGAAATGAAAGAAGGGCCATCACTACTGATCTCATTAACATTACTAAGATAGTAAAGAATTATTATGATCAAGTCTATGCCCACAAATCTGATAGCCTAAATGAAATGGACCAGTTCCTTGAATGACACTATCTGCCTAAACTCACACACACAAAACTAGCTAATCTGAATGGGTCTGTATCTATTAAAGAAATTGAATCAGTAATTAATAATCTTCCATAGCAGAAAGCACCAGGACAAACGTGTTCACTTGTTAGTTCTCCCCAAAATTCATGAAAGTAAACAAATGGAATTGTAAATTAGACTTTCTACAAAGAAAAGCCTCAGTCTAGATGCTTAATTGGTAAATCCAACCAACTGCTTATTGAAGAAATAATACCAATCCTTCACAAAATCTTCAAAAACAGAAGAGAGAGCACATAACTTATTCTATGAGGAAAATATTATATTAATATAAAACAGTCAAATACATCACATGAAAATTAAACTACAGATCAATATCCATAATGAAAAAGACACACAAGTCCACAACATAATACAAGGAAACAGAATCCAGCAACTTATTTATCCCAGGATAATAAGGTTGCTTTAACATCTGAAAAAAATAAATTTAATTTTCTATAATAAAATAAAGGTAAAAATGACATGATAATCTCAACATATAAAGAAATAACTTTTGATGAAATTCGATACCCTTTCATGATATAAGTACCCAGAAAAACTAGGGATAGAGAGAATGTTCTCAACTTGGCAAAAGGCATCTAGGAAAACCCCACAGCTAACATTAGACTTATTGATGAAAGACTGAATACTTTTCCCTCAAGCTCAGGAACAAGATAGGGGTATATGCTCTTCCCACTTACATGTGACATTGTAATAGAGGTTCTAGCCATGGTAATATGGCAAGAAAAAGAAATAAAACACATGTATTTTGGAAAGGAAGAAGTAAAATTATATGAGAGGATGTTATCTTTATACAAAAAATCTTGTCTCACACACACAGGCACAGAAACTATTTGAACTAATAAATGTGCTCAGAAAGGTAGCAGTATATAATGTCAATGTTTAAATATACATTGTATTTCTGTACACTAGCAATATATAATCCAAAAAGAAAATTGAGAACGATTTCATTCACAGTAGCATAAAAATAATAAAATGCTTATGAGTAAATTTAATAAAAGAAGTGCAAATTTTGTGTGTCTGTTTTCGAGGGCTACCACAGCAAAGTGCCACAAAATTGGTGGCTTAAAATAACAAAAATTTATTGTCTCACAGTCTGTAGGTTGGAAGTCTGGAATTAAGGTGTCAAAAGTTCTATGCTCCCTCTGAAACACTTATAGAGATTCTTCTTTGCCTCTTTCTAGGTTCTAGTAGTTTGCCAGCAATCTTGGACATTCCTTGGCTTGCAGCTACAAAACTCCATTCTCTGCCTTCATTTTCACATGGTATTCTCCCTATATATCTCTGTCTTTATATGGCTGTCTTCTTATAAAAACACCAGTTATGTTGGGTTAGAGGCCCACACTAATCTGTGACTTCACCTAGTTACCTTACATATGCAATGTCCCTACTTGTGAATATGGTCACATTCAGAGGTATTTAGGTCTTAGGACTTCAACCTGTTTTTTTCAGTGGGGGTACACAATTCAACCCATAATGATTTGTATTATGGAAACCACAAAATATTTTTTAACAAAATTAGTAACAATCTGAATTAAAGAAAAAATATTCAATAGTCATGGATTTTAAGATGTTTATACTTCCCAAATTGATCTAAAAAATCAATGCAGTCCTTATCGATATTTTGCTATATTTTACAGAAATTGACAAGCAGATTATAAAATTCATATGGTAATGCAGAAGACCTAAAATAGCTGAAATGATCCTGAAAAAGTAGAATAAAGTTGAAGGACTAATACTTCCCAATTTCAAAACTTACTAAAAGGCTGCAGTAATTATATACTGTGCTTCTAACATAAAAATAGACATATAGATCAATGGAGTAAAATTGAGAGTTCAGAAATATATTTTTGCATTTAAATCCAATTATTTTTATCAGTGCTGCCAAGACAATTCAATAAGTAAGTAATAGCATTTTTATCAAGTGGTGCTAGGTCTTCTGAATATCCACATACAAAAAGAATTGAGTTGGATCTGTATGTCATAAAAAAATTAACTCAAAATGATTTATGAACTTAAAGGCAAGAGCTAAAATTATAAATCTGTTAAAGGAAAACATAAGAGTAAATTTTCATGCCCTTAGGTTAGGCAGTGGTTTCTTAGCTATGACACCAAAATTATAAGCAATAAACTAAAAAATAGATACATTGTTTTTTATTAAAATTTATAAAGAAGAATTTATGCTTCAGTAGACAAGAAAAAGAAAGTGAAAAAAGTAATCTGCAAAATTAGAGCAAATATTTTCCAATTACATTTCTGATTAGGGCATAATATCCAGAATGTATAAAGAACTCTTTCAACTCAACAATAAAAAGAAAAAACCAAATTGGAAAATACAAGGAATTGAACAGACATATCTCCCCCCCTCAAAAAAGATATACATATGGACCATAAGCAAATGAAAAGATGCTTAACGTCATTAGTCATTACTGAAATTAAAATCAAAACCACATTGAAATACCACTTAATGCCCACTAGGATGGCCATAATCAAAAACCAGACAATAATACATGTTGGCCCAGATGTGGAGAAGTTGGAACTCTCCTGCCTTGCTGCAGGGAATGTGAAAAGCTTTGGCAGTCCCTCAAAATGTTCAGCTTAGAGTTCTCCTATGACCCAGTTATGCTGCTGCTATGATGAATTGAAGCTTATTTCATATTTACCAAAGATAAATGAAAACTTAGCCACACAAAAATACTGTTACAAAAAGGTTCATAGTATCATTATGCACAGTAGTCACAAAGTGGAAACAGTCCAAATGACCATTAACTGATGAATGGATACACACAATGAGGTATACCCATATGCAGGATATTCTCTGTCAAAAAAATAGAATGAAGTACTGATACATATTATGACATGGATGAACCTTGAAACATTAAGCTACATGAAAGAAGTCAGTCACAAAAGACCACATATTGTGTGCTTTCTTTTATATAAAATGTCCATAAAGGCTAATCCATGGAAACACAGATTAGTGGTTTCCAGAGGCTAGGAAGATAGGTGCATGGAGAGTGACTGCTAATGAGTACAGGGTTTTTGTTTGTGATTAAAATGCTCTAACATTAGAGATTAGTGATAGTTTTGCAACCCTGGGAATATGTACTAAATATTACTGAATTGTAGACTTCAAAAGGCAGACTTTATGCTTTATGATATGTGGATTATATCCCAATAAAGCTGTTTAAAAATTGTATGTATGTGGGTAACCCAGGATGCTCCCCCAGAATTCCAAATCTGTATAACATGAATTGGTTTGATGACTCCTTTGTTACCCTTGAAATTAATCCCAGCCACTGTTTCAGTCTCCAACTCCTCCTCCCCACCCCATCAACAGATACAGACTGAGCTAAACTTTCAACTCTGACATTTTAAATCCGTATTATCTTTTTCAAGCAATCTTTAAAATACCCAAATTATTGAGTTCCTATCAGGTGAAGGAAAGGAGACTCCAGGAATCCTCATCCCTAGCTGTGGTTTGTATCAAATATCTTAAAAAATCCACAGAAGTTTATGGGTCATATACCTGCCTCTAAGAAGAGACATTTTAATTCTTGCTTTGATACTCTTACTTTACTGTAATACTGACTCTCAATAAAGAAGACAAGTTATTATCACCCTTTGGGGATATTCCCAAATCTCCACTTTCTGCTTTGTCCCTTCTCTGAATTAAAGGTAGTTATTTAATGGACCTTGCCCATTACATGACTCACCTCTTGTCTTCCAAATGTGCTTCCTTCCAGGTAGTTCCTTTATCCAGTTGCCCAAGCTAGAAACCAAAGCATATTTTTGAATGCTCCTTTTCACTTACCTGTGCTCTACATCCAACCGGTTTGTGCACTTTACCTTCCAATGAGATTGTGCATTTCTCCAATTCTCTCCTGATCCATTACTGCAATCCTTGCCCAAGCCACCATCTCATCATACCTAGATTACAAAACAAACTCTTAAACTGTTTCCATCTTTGTTCCCATAAAATCATTTTTCATACTGTTGCAAAGTATTCCTTCTTATCAGAGCATTCATCGCTCAATGGCTTCCATTGTTCAGGATAATGTCTAAATTTCTTAACCTGGTTATTGAATAACCTGCCTCCTGCCTACTGTTCTGGCCTCAGATCTTTTAACTTATCTCACTCCACATGACTGAAATACCCTGCCCTTTCTTAAATTCTTCAAATGGGCTGCAATCCTCCTGTCATTTCAGCTTGCCCATAATTAGGACTCACTTTCCGAAATTGATGTCAACTGCTCCCATGGCCCCAACTAGTTAATATCTACTGAATGTTCAGAATTCGCTAAGCTGTTACTCCTTCTAGGAACTTTTCCCTGACCTTCCCCAACTTGGTGTAGTGTCCTTGCTGTAAAGCCCCTTTAGACTTTATAGTACAATTGCCCCTCCATATCCATGGGTTCTGCATCTGCAGATTTAACCAGCTGTGAATCAAAAATATTTAAAATAAAAAGTAACAATACAACAATAAAAATAATACAAATAAAGACAATACAGTATAACAACTATTTGCATAGCATTTATATTGTATTAGGTATTATAAGTAATCTAGAGTTGATTTAAAGTGTACAGGAGGATGTCCATAGGTTATATGCAATTACTGTGTCATTTTATATCAGGGACTTTAGCATCCATGGATTTTGGTATCCTAGGTGGGTTCTGAAATCAATCCCCCATGATACCAAGGGATGGCTATAGTTAGGTTTTAAGTTTTCTCTATCCCCCTACACAGTGTTATCTCTGGGAGAGGAGGGATCACTCCTATTTCATTATAGCTTGGTTTGAAAAAAATCTGGTACTCAGTAACTACTTTTGAATGAATGCATCGATGCTATTTGAAAGATGTCTTCCAGGTTTTCAACAAACTTTAACAAACATGTTAATACATTTGATTCTCTGCTCCTTCCTGTCCTCCTGTGAAGAAGCCCATGTCCGGAGGCTCCTAGTGCTGGAAAGCACGTGGGGCAGGAGGAAAACTGACATTTGTTTTCTTGCGTGAGCAAGTTTGTGAGCATCCTTGTCTCTCAATTCCCTAATCTGTAAGAGGCATGGGCATATATGAGGACTGTTTGAGGATAAAAGGTAATGTTGCATGTAATGCATTTCAATTTAGAGGGTGGGTCTTCCCTTCCTGTCTTTGCTCAGTGCCGCTCTTCTCCCCAGTCAGTCTCAAGAAAGGAGATCTCTGAGGTTTGTCACGACTCATAACCCATCCTTTTTTCTCTCATGAAAAAACCCAAATCATTTGCACTATTTCTAAGCAAGTTAGAAAAAAAAAAATCAATGTATTTTATTTTAAAAAATTCTTTGTCTTTTCATAGGTTTGAAATTCCCTATTTTCCTTAGAAAATATATTTTGCTATCTTTTTAATGAAGACAATGGATAATGTGCCATACCAGACAATTATGTTTGACCTCATTCTTCTATCCTTTCTGTTTTCAAGGGCTTAGAAGCAGTTCCAAAGGGAGGGAGAAATGAATCATTGCCTTCCCGTACGTGCATTTTTGATTGTCAAAGTGGATTTCAAAATAGCCTTATATTGTTTCACTGCACAATAGATAATGCATGGGTTTCTATCAGCCTCCTGACCTTTTTGTTTCCCTTGATACTCCTGCTTTAATCTAAGGATTCTCTGTCCTTGGGCCTGAATAGGGACCTAGTGATAGCAAGTTAATAAAAGACCATGTGTCCTACTATGTACTACATATGAGATATCAAGCTAAACCCTAAAGGTCAGAGCTGAGTGGGCACAGAGATCTTGGACCTAGAACTGGCCTTAGGCACTTTTTCTGAAAGAGACAAGCCTGCACTTTCCAACAGCCTTTCACTGTGGAAATTTTCTCTCATTTTTTTGAACATCCAGGCCAGCCATATGACATTGCAGACAAGCTGTGGAAAATAGAGATGTCAGGAGCTGGGAACCATCTTTCAAAATATATAACCTAGTGGTTAAATTTTCACGCCCTGAAGTCCAACTTACTGGGTTGAAATTTGTTGCAAACCATACAAGGCAGGTTTCTTAACAGCTCTGTGTTAATGGTCACATCTTTAGTAAAATATGGATGGTAATAATAGTAGTTTCTTTCTAGGATATTGAATTATTTACATGGATAAAGACTTTTAGAACGTCGTCTGGTACAAAGTCACTATTATTATCAGGTTTCACCTTCCGACAATGTCAGGTAAGAAAAATGAGCACACAGGCCCATGGAAGCAACAGGGGATTACAGTAGCAGCAGTGCAGTGGGCTGCATGGGCTAGGATCAAGGGCAGATGTATTTTATTTCAGAATGAATGAGCAAGCAAACAAATCCTCACTGAGCCTCCAAGCTTAGGTTTGCAGAGAGTAACCACGCCATCTACACCAAATTTTCAGGTTTAACCTATAATTTATTATATCTAACCTAAGTACTGTGCTATACCAGAGATAAGATAGTAAGTCATATTTCACTGGACATTTCTATAGTGATTCAGCAAAAGGTAATTTAAAGGAAACATTTAAAGTCGTGATTATTACTGAGAAATAGATTACTTGGAGAGTCTCTCTCTCTCTCTCTCTCTCTCTCTCTCTCTCTCTCTCTCTCTCTCTTCCCCTCTCTCCCTCTCTCTCTCATTTTTCATTCTTTAGAGGGAAGGATTGGTTTGGAATAGCCAGGGAGAGGATCAGTTTGTCATGCTCATATTTGTCAGAGGACCATGCCGAGAGGAATTGTGGCTGTCACAGACCAGCCCAGCTCACAGGTGGAAGCCAGTCTGCAGGAAGACACAACAGGCTGATGCAATTCTGCCTTCTGGGGAGGGATGCCTTGGCTGAGCCTGTGCATTTTCTTTTCTTCTTTTTTTTTTCCTTTGAAGTCTTAGTGTTTTTTTTTTTTAAATTTATCTTTCTAACTTTATATGACATGCCATGGTACATCCAAGAGTGTGTGGGCTAATTCAGGGTCTGGGTCTGGTACTCACCTGAGCAAATTATACATCTTCCCTAAGCATCAGTGTCAGCATCTGTGAAATGGAGAGGATGTCTAATTATAAGCATTGCTTTGAGAATTAAGTGCTTCTAAGGATTATGGTGTGTACTAGGACCTACAACGCTATGTAGCAGAATAAGATTCTTCCTCCTCTGTCTTCAGACTCTATGGGACTCCTGATCTGGAACTGTGTCCGACCCTTTTGTGGTGCTCTGTAGCACTGGGCTATGTCCCTTTTACCTCGTGGGTATTGTTCAGGACTGATCATGTCTCAGGGCTATGGATCCTATTTCAGGACCTATGATCATTTCAATTTAGGAATAATATGCACAAAACAATTCTGACTGGTGATGTCTTTCAGATATTGATAGCAGTCTATTTGTGCTTTGTAACTTATTAAATGTTGTTTGTATGCAATTTGATAAGGCACTTTCACATATTGGTAAATATGATTCAAATGCAAACTCTGTGGTTGGTGATAAGTCAAAAATTAAAAAACATTTTTACAGTGGGAAGATCTAAATCTCCACCTTAAAATCCTAGGTTAGAAAGAAACCTTTGAGAATTTTTTAACCTATCTTTTAAAATTTGCAAACCATAATCTGTGGACCCTGAGGGATTGGGGAGTTACTACAAGTGCCCCCCTGGACCCACATAGGCTGACAGTATTGTCTGTGGAATAGATGAACAGTATTTTCACAGCACTCTACTTTTTCAAGCAGATGTGTATGTGGTTAATAAAAGCAGAAACACATAGAGGAGATTTTTTTAATGTGAAAATCTCTATCAGTGGTTTCTAAATAAACTCACATGGCCATGGTGGCAAGGAAGGGTCTGCAAAATGTTTTTCCATGTATTATAATTATTTACTGTCAGATAGGTTGGAAATCACAAACTGTGTCCAAATCCCTCCATTTTCTGTAAGGAAATTGAAGCCCAGCGTGGAAAGTGAATTTCTGAGGTGGCGCAGCAAAATAAGTGGTGGGGCAGCATCTAGAAGACACATCTTCACACACAGCTGTGTCCTTTCTATAACTGCCTTGGATTTCTACACAAACCTTTAATTTTGAGATAATTTCAGCTTGACATGCAGTTGTGAAATAGCATTCAATGATCCTGTGTACCTGTACCTAGTTTCCCTCAATAGTGAACACCTTCACATTATAATACCATAAAACAACCATGATAGTGACAAATCAACTAATTCTTTTTCAGATCCACAGTTTCACTTGTGTCCTCATGTGTGTGTTTAGTGCTATTCAGTTTTATCACAGGTGAACGTTCTTGTGCACATCATCTGACTCTAGATAGAGAGCAGCCATTGCCACAAGGACCCCTGCTGTATGCCTTTATAACCATGCCACCCTCTCTGTGCCTCCCACCTGCCTTGCCTCACCCCTGGCTAGGGATAAATTGTTCTCCATTTCCATAACTTTGTTATTATAAGAATGTTATATAAATGCAACCATACAGGGTGCAGGCTTTTGCAATTTTTTTTTTTCACTTGGTAACATTCCCTCAAGACTCACGTCGTTGCATGTGTCAGTAGTTCATCCTTATTTCTGAGGACTGTTCCATAGCACACACACACCGCAGTCTTTTTACCCACTCACACACTGAGGAATATTTGGATTCTTTCTACTTTTTGGCTTTAACAAATAAGCTGCTGTAAACATGTATTTTAATTTTATGTATGAATATAAGTTTACATTTCACTGGGATAAACGTTCAAGATTACAAATGTTGGATTGTGTTACAGTTGCATGTTTAGTTTACTTCAGTATTTTTGACAGATTTATTGAGATGTAATTCACATATCATATAATTTACCCATTTGAAGCATACAATTCAGTGGCTTTTATATATCCACAGAGTTGTGTATCCATCAAACAATCAGTTTTAGAATATTTTTATTACCCCCAAAAGCAATACTGCACCTCTAACCATCACCCTCCAATGCCTCCAATTCTCTAAGCCTTTGGCAACCACTAGTCTATTTTCTGTTTCCTATAAATATGCCTATTCTAACATTTCATATAAATGGCGTCATACAATATGTGGTCTTTTGTTACTTGCTTCTTTATTTAGCACAATGTTTTTTAGGTTCTTTCATGTATCAAGATTTCTTAATTACTTTATAACATTCCACTGTATGGCTATACCACATTTTATTCATATGTTCATTGGTTCATAGACATTTGTGTTATTTGCACTTTTTGGCTATCAAGAATAATGCTCTTCTCAATATTTGTGTACAAGTTTTTGTGTGGACATAATGTTTCACTTCTCTTGAGTATATGTCTAGAGGTAGAATTGGTGGGTCATATTGTAACTCTATGATTAACCATTACAGAAACTTCCAGACTGCTTTCCAAAGCAGCTGCACAGTTTCACATTCCCACCAGCAGTGTGTGAGTATTTCAATTTCTCCCCATCTTTGCTAATACTTGTTATTTTTCATCTGGTTGATTGTAGACATCCCAGTGGATATGAAGTAGTAACTCATTGTGGTTTTGATTTGCATTTTCCTGGTGGATAATGTTGTTGAGCATGTTTTCACGTGCTTGATGGCCACTGTGTATATTCTTTGGAGAAATATCTGCTCAGATCATTTGTCCATTTAAAAGAATTGGGTCATTTGTCTATTTATTACTTAGTAGTAACTGTTTATGTATTCTAGATACAAGTGCCTTATCATATAAGTGATTTGCAAGAAGTTTTTCTCATTTTGTGAGTTGTCTTTTCACTTTCTTGATGATGTCCTTTGAAGTGCAGATTTTTTTTAAATTTTGATGATGTTCAGTTTGTTTTGTCTTTTGCTGCTTGTGCTTTTTGTGTCATATCTAAGAAATCATTGACTTATCCAAAGTTGCAGTGATTTACACCTATATTTTCTTTTAGGAGTTTCATTATTTTAGCTCTTACATTTAGGTCTTTGATTCATTTTGAGTTAAATTTTTTAGATGCTGTGAGGTAGGAGGATTTCTTGCCTTTTTTTCCCCCCTTATCACAAAAGCCCTTAGAACTTCCAGCACCATGTTGAATAAGATTGGTGAGAGCAGACATTTCTGCCTATTCCTAATCTTAGGGGAAAACATTAGGCCTTTTACTGTTAATGTTTGTTAGCTGTAGATTTTGTAAATGTTATTTATCTACTTGAGGTGTATAGAGCTAGAGCTGGGGTCTGGTGCTCACAGACCCCTCAAGCCCATTCACAAACCCTTCACACGCATGTCTATGAGGTAGGTAACCGGCAAAAAGGTCCTCGGAGCCTTGGTTGAAGAAAGGGGAGTCTTTATTCAACACACACACATCTAATAGCTAAACAGTACAAAGAGAAACTCAGAAACTCAATTGCTATGGCAAAGTCCAAAGGAAAACCAAACAGCTGCCAGCAGAGTAAACATGTTCTATTTTTAGACAGGTGCTCTCTGCCAGCCAGTGCTGCTTCACAAACTGCAGAGCACACAATAGCAAGTAACTAGAAAGATACATGGGTGCACATGCACACTAACTCCACCCACACACAACTTGTTTACAGGAAATATTAAGGGAGCCTGACTAAATTATCCTATTTTCCCCATAAGGTATTTCCCCTCTATTTTTAGCTGGAACTTTCATTCCTTCCCTACCCCCAACTTGTCATGGATGTGTGTTGAGATTTGCCTGCTTTTTTATATGTTAATTAATATGATCATATGATTTTTTCTTCTTTAGCTTGTTTATATGGTTGTTAAATTGAAATAAGTTTGGCCTAAAGCTGCCGCCATACATATTTTAAATTTGGCTTAAAAGTTTCTCCATATATAGTGAAATGTAAACAGAATTGATGTGTAAACGACTGCAACCCTTCCTGGAAGTATATTCTTACAACAAGTAGCTAAGTCTCAGCCAATCACAGGAGCCAAGCTTTAGCCAATCACAGACTGCCAACTGATTGCACCATGACCAAATGAGGCAAATACTCAGCTTCATCCAATCATGTTGTTCTGTATGTTACTTCTTTTTCTCTGGCTATAAACATGGCCTGCACCTGTGGTGGGTTGGGGCATTCTGGACCATCTTCAGTCCGAATGCAATGCTGCCTGGTTCTAAAAACTTTCTTGTTCAAATAAGCTTTGCTAAATTTAACTGGTCTCAGGTACTCTTTTCTTTTTTTCCTTTTAACATGGTAAAATACTTTGAATTTTACATGTCAAGCCAGCCTGTACACCTGGAATAAATCCCACTTAGTCATAGTGTACAATTACTTTTATATAGTGTTGGATTCAATTGCCTAATATTTTGTTGAGTTTTTTTTGTTTAAGTTCAAGAGAAATATTTGAATGTAGTTTTTGTCTTTGTTCAGTCTTTGTCTCATTTTGCTATCTCAGTAATACTGGCATTAAAATAAATAGGGAAGTGTTCTCTTTTTAAAAATTTTATGGAAGGTATTGTATAAAGTTGTTGTTAATTCTCTAATCATTTGGTAGCATTCACAAGTGAAAATATTTGCGCCTAGAGAATTTGTTGGGGGAGGTTTTAAATTATTTTTTCAGTTTATTTAATGATTATACAACTATTTAGAATAACTATCCATTTTGGTTGAGTTTTTACAGTTCATAGCTTTCAAAGAATTTGTCCAATTCTCCTAATCTGTCAAATTTCTGAGCATAAGGTTGTTTATAGTGCTTCATTATTACTCTTTTAATGGTTTCAGGATTTGTGGTAATAAACCCTGTTTCATTCCTGATTGGTCAGTTGTGTCTTTTTTAAAAAATCTTGTCAGTTCAGTTTTGCTATTGGTTTTAATAATTGTATTGATTCTTTTAGAAAAACCAATTTTGTGTTTCATTAATTTTTTTTACTGTTTTCTTGCTTTTAATTTCAATTTTTTCTGCTATTAACCTTGTTATTTTATGTCTTCTCCTTTATTTGGTTCTCCCTTTTTCTAGTTGGTAAGGTAGGAACTTAGATTATTGATTTGAGGTCATTCTACATTTCTAATGTAAGCATTTGGTGGTATAAATTAATTTTTCTTTCATCATTGTTTTAGCTGCATTTCATATATTTTAATATTTTGTACCTTCAAATTAATTCAGAATTATGTAATTTTCATTTCCTTTTATACTTCCTTTAACAACATGCATTATTTTGAAGTATGTTATTTAATTTTCAAAGTTTCAGAGATTTTCTTGTTGTTTGGTTACTATTGATATCTAGTTTGATTCCATTATTGTCAGAAAATTTCAGTTCTTTTAAACTTGTTGAGATTTGTTTTGTGGCCCTGGTTATGGTCTATCTTGCAGAGTGTTTCATGTCTATTAAAAAATGTATATTCCGCTATTATTGGGTAGAGTATGCAATACATGTTCATTAGATCTGGTGGGCAATTTTTTTGTTCAGATCTTTAAAATCCTTGCTAATTTTCTGTTTAGCAGTTGTATCAGATATTGAAAGTGAGATGTTGGAATTTCTGGCTCCAATTATGGATTTGTCTAGTTTTCCTTTCTAGTCTGTCAGTTTTGCTTTATGCATTTTATAGTTCTGTCATTTAGTTCTACACAGTTAAGATTGTATGTCTTCCTATAGATTAGTCTTGTTATATATAACGTCTCATTTTGCTTCTAGAGAGTTTCTTTGGTCTGAAATTAATTTTATCTAATAGTGATGCTGCCACTTATGCTTTATTTTATTAATGTTTTCATGTTAAATCTTTTTGCATTCTTTTACTTCCAATATACTTGTGTCTTTGAATTTGAAGTGAGTTTTTTGCGGTCAGCAAAATCTGATTTATCTCAGAAGGATTGTTTTTGTTCTTGTTCAGCATTAGATTTTGAGAACTTTGAAAGATGATTTGCCCACAAACAATGGTTTAATGTATAAATTTAAATATCATAAATGTGAGTGAAGTTTGTACATATTTTACAAATTCTATATATTATTTATTTTGTTTGCATGTATACATATATGTATACTTACTTAAAATTGTGTGTAATTGCACGGTAAATTCAGTCAAATATGAGGAAACTGGTGATTTGATTTATAAGTAGACTTAACCACAGACATATTAGTGATCTAATGACTGCAAACTTAGATTTAATCCCTCTGTCAAGTTAGGTAAATTTAAAGACCTTCAAGATATAAGCACTGGTATTCAGCCCCATGGTGACATCAGACTAATTTTTGCTTCTTCATGGAAAAGATTGTCAGACTGTTTTCCAAGAGGCATCTAGGTGAAGCACCATTAAGGCTGTGAGTATATCGAAGTCCAGAGTTACAGCCACAGAACTGTAATCTCAGATATCCAATTTTATTAGCAAAATAGAGTGGATACACCTTTTAGTGGTTGACCCACAGTAACCAAACGTGGGAGATGGATGAATAAAAGCAGCAAATAACAATGTTGAGAATTTTCAAAGTATCCATAATACTCATGTTTGCATGGCTGTATATTCGTATATTTACAATGAGAATTCACTGTCATGTGTCTTATATCAGAAGACAAATGGTGATGAGAGTGGATGCAGAGAAGAAAACGGGAATGAATTAGATGTCTCAAGTGTTAAATGTCATAAATCACAAAATGAGAATGTAAGTGTTGCCAGTAGGTTGGGATGCTGACCATCTTGCCAGTGACCATTGAAATCAGAGTGTTGGTTCATCTCTCATAAGAGAGCACTGCCAGTGTTGGCTGTTGTCTCTCACTTTGCCCCAACATCTATGACCAAATCCCTTCTGATTGACAAATTCTTTGTATGTACAAATAATTTCCATCAGATGATATTATAGCTGTACAGTCTTTTTCTCCTGGAAACCATTGCTTCTCTTTCCTTTGATTTTTAATATGCAGTAACTTACTAGTTTGACACTAGCAAAGACAACCTCACTTTAACATAATAAGAGTGAACTTCATTGTAGATTCAAAATGTCGAAAAACATGCCAGCATTGTTGTACATGCCAGTGACCTCCATGTTTATATATCTCAACTCCTATTTTCTTGAAGAGCCTGTTCCATAGTGCAAGAATTAAGACCACAAACTCTAGTAAGAATACTTGGGTTTAAATCTTATCTGTAGAAATTTACAAGTTGTATAATACTGGACAATTTAGTAACCTTTCTATGTCTCAATCTTCTCATCTGTAAAATGGGCTTAATGATAGTACCTACTAACATAGGATTATTATGAAGATTGAATAGGACAGTAAACATAAAGCAATTTAGACAGTACTTGTCACAAATTGATACTCAATAGATGTTATCTATCTGTAATGGTTTCTCACCATTACCAACTGTAAATGACTAAAACAGAAGCCTTGATTCTCATAAACATACTTAAGGACAGTTTCTCCTTAGTCTCTGGAAATGGCAACAACACAGTTTCTTAGGCCCGCAACTTAGTCATTGTAATTGATTCCTCTTTCTCTCCTTCCCTTCCTCCTCTCCATCAGGAAGTCCTCCCTTTCCTCCCCCCAAAATATAACTGAACACATCTCCATCTTCTCCCTCCTAGTCCCCCGCATGGACCTATGCATTCATCTCCTAGTTGACTTTCCTGCTTACCCTTCTTACCCTCACAGCTTCCACTATACAACAATCCTTCATCCATGAGTTAGAAAAACAGGCCAATATCCTTGATGAACATAGATGCAAAAATCCTCATTAAGATATTATCAAGGGGGCCGAGCCCGTGGCGCACTCGGGAGAGTGCAGTGCTGGGAGCGCAGCGACGCTCCCACCGCGGGTTCGGATCCTATATAGGAATGGCTGGTGCACTCACTGGCTGAGTGCAGGTCACATCAAAAAAAAAAAAAAAGGAAAAAAAGAAAAAGAAAAAAAAAAAGATATTATCAAGGGCAGAGTGGAGACAGAAGCTCCGCAGAGACCACACGCCCTGTGGTGCTGCCACCACATGATCCAGCAGGTAGGCTTCACTGCTGCCATCCTTCTCCATCCCCAGCCTGGCCCAATGCGCATGGAGCAGGGAGAAGTCCAGCAATGGAGGAGGAAGCTCTGCAGAGACCACACCCTCTGTGGTGCCACCACATGACCCACTAGCCTGGACCAGTGCCCGTAGAGCAGGGAGATGTCCAGCAGGGGAGGAGGAAGCTTGGCAGAGACCACAAACGCTGCAGTGCCACTGTGTGACCCAGCAGCCTGGCCGAGTGCATGCTGACCAGAGAGGTGGCTCCCCAGAGAGGCCCAAGACCTGAGGCAAACACAAAAACAAGGCACTAGTGTCCAACTGAGCAGACACTGAGGTAGCCATACCAAGTTGGTAACACCAGCAACATTCTAGCCAGACAATAGTGTCAAACCTGTAGACTGTGAAACCCCCTGCCACAATGACTAAACATTAAAGGAAAGATAACAGAAATATGAAAAATCAAGAAAGTAAACCACCAAAGGGTAATAAGTCTCAAGATCTAGATCCTATAGAACAAGAAGGCCTTGAAATGTCTGACAAGGAATTTTGACTGATAATTCTAAGGAAACTAAATGAGATACAAGAAAACTCAGCTAGACAACATGATGAAATGAGGAAAAGTATACAGGACCTGAAAGAAGAAATGTACAAGGAAATCAATGCCCAGAAAAAGAACGTAGCAGAGCTTGCCGAACTGAAGAATTCATTCAACAAAATAAAAAACACAACAGAGAGTTTAACCAGCAGGCTTGCAGAAGTAGAAGAGAGAACTTCTGACCTTGAGGATGGGCTGTTTGAAATAACACAGGCAGACAAAAAAAAAAGAAAAAAGATTTAAAGGCATTGAAGAAAATCTGAGAGAGATATCACACAACCTTAAGTGCTCAAATATCCAAGTCATGGGTATTCCAGAAGGGGAGGAAAAACGAGATTGCGTTGAAAACATATTCAACAAAATAGTGGCAGAAAACTTCCCAGGTATAGGAAAAGTCACAGATCTTCAGATTTAGGAAGCTCAAAGATCCTGAAACGTACTCAACCCAAAAAGGTCTTCCCTAAGACATGTTATAGTCAAATTGGAAACACTCAAAGACAAAGAGAGAATCTTAAAAGCTACAAGAGAGAAGCGTCAAATCACCTATAAGGGAGTCCCAATCAGACTAACATCAGACTTTTCATCACAAATCCTAAAAGCCAGAAAGGAATGGGACGATATATTCAAAATACTAAAAGACAGAGATTGCCAGGCAAGAATACTCTACCCCGCAAGGCTATCCTTCCAAAATGAAGGGCAAATAGTATATTTAGCAGACAAACAAAACTGCAGGAGTTCACTACCACACAACCACCCTTACAAGAAATTCTCATGGGAATACTGGGTTTGGTACATAAAAATAACTACCACTGCCATAAAAACCCAAGAAAAATCAAAACCCACTAGTATAATAAAAATGGCATTCATGAAGAGAAAACAAACAAACAGAAAGGCTATCTACAACCCAAGGAACCAACAAATACAGAAAACAAACAGTAAATCAGAAAGCAAGGAACAAAAGACACCTAAGACATCCAAACAATAATCAATAAAATGCTAGGATTATATCAGCAGTTTTCAATAACAATTGTTAATGTAAAAGGATTAAATTCCACAATCAAAAGACACAGACTGACTCAATTATAAAGCTGGACCCAACACTATGCTGCCTTCAAGAGACTCACCTCACCTGTAAAGACACACATAGACTAAGAGTGAATGGACGGAAAAAGATATACTTTGCAAATAGAAATGAAAAACGAGCCAGAGTAGCTATTCTTATATCTGATAAAATAGACTTTAAACTAAGAACCATAAAAAGAGATAAAGAGGGCCACTACATAATAATAAAAGGATTCATCCATCAAGAAGACATAACAATCATAAGTATATACACACCTAATGTTGGAGCAGCCAGATTTATAAAGCAAACTCTATCGGACCTAAAGAAGGAAATAGACACTAATACCATAATAGCAGGGGACCTGAACACCCCACTATCAACATTGGACAGATCATCTAGGCAAAGAATCAGAAGAGAAATACAAGATCTAACAAAAACTGTAGACCAATTGGACTTGGCAGATATCTACAGAACATTCCATTCAACAACCTCAGAATATTCATTCTTTTCATCAGCACATGGATCATTCTCTAGGATAGATCATATGTTAGGTCACAAATCAAGTCTCAACAAATTCAAAAAAATTGGAATTATCCCATGTATTTTCTCAGACCAAAATGGATTAAAATTAGAAATCAATAACAAACAAAATTCTGGAAACTATATAAACCCATGGAAATGAAACAGCATTCTACTTAATGACATATGAGTCCAAGAAGAAATCAAACAGGAAATCAAAAAATTTATTGAAAGTAATGAAAATAATGATACATCATAACAAAACCTGTGGGATACAGCAAAACCAGAATGAAGGGGGAAATTTATCACATTAAATGCTTACTTCAGAAGAATGGAAAGATGGCAAGTGAACAGTCTAACACTTCACCTTAAAGAACTAAAAAACAAGAACAATCCAAACCCAAAGTTAGCGAATGGAAAGAAATCATTAAGATCAGAGCAGAACTTAATGAAATTGAAACCCAAAAAATGATACAAAAGATCAATGAATCAAAAGGTGGCTTTTTGAAAACATAAAATTGACAAACCATTAGCATGGCTAACTAAAAAAAGAAGAGGGAAGATCCAAATAACAAAAATTAAAAATGAAAAAGGGGATATTACAACTGATACTTCTGAAATACAAGGAATCATTTGAGATTACTATAAACAACTATATGCCAACAAATTTGAAAATATGGAGGAATTGGATAAATTTCTGGGCACACACAAGCTCCCAAAACTGAACCATGAAGACGTAGAAAATTTGAACAGACCAATAACAATAAAGGAGATTGAAGCTGTTATCAGAAGGCTCCCAACAAAGAAAAGCCCAGGACCAGATGGATTCACAGCAGAATTTTACCAAACATTCAAAGAGGAATTGACACCGATTCTTTACATACTATTCCAAAAGATTGAAACAGACGCAAATCTCCCAAACTCATTCTATGAAACAAACATCATCCTGATACCAAAACCAGATAAAGATATAACCAAAAAAGAAAACTACAGGCCGATATCCTTGATGAATATAGATGCAAAAATCCTCACTAAAATACTAGCAAACAGAATACAGCAACACATACGTAAAATTATTCACCACGATCAAGTGGGATTCATCCCAGGGATGCAAGGTTGGTTCAACACACACAAATCAATAAATGTAATACACCATATCAATAAAACCAAACACAAGGACCATATGATCATCTCTATAGATGCTGAAAAAGCATTTGATAAAATTCAACATTCATTCATGACAAAGACCCTCTATAACTTAGGTATAGATGGAAATTATCTCAACATAATTAAAGCCATATATGATAAAACCACTGTCAATATCATCCTGAATGGGGAAAAGCTGAAAGCTTTTCCTTTAAGAACAGGCACTAGACAAGGATGCCCACTCTCACCACTCCTATTCAACATAGTGTTGGAAGTACTAGCCAGAGCAATCAGAGAAGAGAAGGAAAGAAAGGGCATCCAGATTGGAAAAGAAGAAGTCAAACTGTCCCTGTTTGCAGATGACATGATCCTATATATTGAAGAGCCTAAAGCCTCTAAAAATAAAAAAAATAAAAAAAATAAAAAATGAAGTCTTGGAGTTGATGAATGATTTCAGCGAAGGCGTAGGATACAAAATCAAAGGATTAATATCCAGAATATACAAGGAACTCAAAAAACTTTACAAGAAAAAAAGAAGCAACCCAATTAAAAAATGGGCAAAAGAGCTAAATAGGCATTTCTCAAAGGAAGATATATGAATGGCCAACAGACATATGAAAAATACTCAACATCACTCAGCATTTGGGAAATGCAAAGCAAAACCATCCTGAGATACCATTTCACCCCAGTTAGGATGGCTAATATCCAAAAAACTATGAATGATAAATGCTGGCACTGTTGCAGAGAAAAAGGAACTCTCATACATTGTGGGTGGGACTGCAAAATGGTGCAGCCTCTATGAAAAATGGTATGGAGGTTCTTCAAACAATTGCAGATAGATCTACCATACGACCCAGCTATCCCACTGCTGGGGATATACCCAGAGGAATGGAAATCATCAAGTCGAAGGTATACCTGTTCCCCAGTGTTCATCGCAGCACTCTTTACAATAGCTAAGAGTTGGAACCAGCCCAAATGTCCATTATCAGATGAGTGGACATGGAAAATTTGGTATATCTACACAATGGAATACTACTCAGCTATAAAAACGAATGAAATAGGGCCATTTGCAATGACATGGATGGACCTGAGAGAATTATATTAAGTGAAACAAGTCAGGTACAGAAAGAGAAATATCACATGTTCTCACTTATTTGTGGGAGGTAAAAATAAAAAAATAAATATCCAAGGAAACTGGGGGGGAGGGAAGAAGACACAACAAGTACTATTCTTTGAAGTTGAACAGATATGAGGTTGTTGGGGGGGGGGAGAGGAAGGAGGGAAGGAGGTTTCAGTAATGGGCCACAATAATCAACCACATTGTATATTGACAAAATAAACTAAAAAACAAATAAAGAAATAAATGAATAAATTTTGTTTAGAAAAAAAAGATATTTTCAAACAAAATACAATAGGTCATCGAAAAGATTATACACTGTGATCAAGTGGGCTTCATGCCAGGGATGCAAGGATGTTTTGAAATGTGCAAGACAATAAATGTGATATACCACCTCAACAAAATCAAGGACAAAAACCATATGATTATCTCAATAGATACAGAAAAAGCATTGGACAAATTTAGCATCATTTGTGGTAAAAACCCTTGACAAGTTAGTTACAGGAGGGAAGTATCTCAACACAATAAAAGCCATATGTGACAAACCCACTACCAACATCATCCTGAATGGGAGAAAACTGAAAGCTTTTCTTTTCAGAACAAGAAGACAAGGGTGCCCACTCTCACCACTCCTATTCACCAGAGTATTGGAAATATTAGCCAGAGCAATCAGGCAGGAGAAAGAAATAAAGTCTATCTGAATTGGAGAAGATGAAGTCAAATTGTCACTGATTAAAGATAGCACGATACTATATATATAGAAAAACTCATTGACTGTACCTCAAAACTGATAGACCTCAAACAAATTCAGTAAAGTTACAGGATACAAAATCAATACACAAAAATTAGTAGTGTTTTTCTACTAACAGCAAACAAGGAAGAAAAGAAGTCAAAGCAGAAAGCCATTTACAATAGCTACCAAAACAATAAAATACCTAGGAATAAATTTAACCGAAGAGGTGAAAGATCTCTACAATGAGAACTATGACACACTGCTGAAAGAAATTAAAGAAGACACAAAAAGATGGAAAGACATTCCATGTTCATGGTTTGGAAGAATTACTGTTGTGAAAATGTCCATATTACTCAAAGTGATTCTTCACAGAAATAGAAAAAACAATCCTGAAATTCACATGGATCAACAAAAGACCCTGAATAGCCAAAGCAATCGTGAGCAAAAAACAAAGAAACAAACAAACAAATAAGCCAATTAAAAAATTGGCAAAGGAACTGAATGGACATTTTTCAAAGGAAGACTTACAAATGGCCAACAGGTACATGAAAAAATGTTCAACATCATATTAATCAGGGAAATGCAAATCAAAACCACACTGAGATATCATCTCACCCCAGTTAGACTGTTATAAAAAAGATTTAGAATAACAAATGCTTGCAAGGATGCAGAGAAAGGGGAATTCTTTTACATTGCTGATGGGACTGTAAATTAGCACAGCCATTATGGAAAAAAGTATGGAGATTTCTCAACTCCAGATAGAACTACCATATGATCTAGCAATCTCACTACCAACTATGTACCCAAAGGAATGGAAATCATCATGTCAAAGGGATGCCCGTTCATCCCATGTTCATCACAGCCAAGCTATGGAACCCACTGAAATATGCATCAATGGACAACTGGATAAGGAAAATGTGGTATAAATACTCAATAGAATAATACTCAGCCATAAAAAGAATGAAATTCTCCCATTTGCAGCAACATGGATGATAATGGAGAAAGTTATGTTGCGTGAAATAAGTCAGGCATAGAAAGAGAAATACCACATATCAGCACTCATAAGTGAGAGGAAAGGGAGGGAGGGACGGACGGACAGAAGGAAGGAAGGAGGGAAGGAGAAACAAAGTAAGAAAGAAAGAAAGATGGACAGACTACAATAATACATTGAACTTTCAGAAGGAGAGAACAGAACTATGATTTCTAGGAGTAAAAGTGGGGGAGAGGGAGTGTGGTTAGGGAGAAATTGGATAGTGAACACAAAGAATAATTAAAATTTGTGCTGATGAACATGCTAACAATACTGATTTGATCATCACATATTGTACACAGACACTGACAGTCAACTCTGTACCCTGTGAATATGTATATCAATTATGTTTCAATTAAAAGACAAATTTTTAAAAGACAGTTGTCAAAAACTATCAAAAAAAAGAAAAATAAAAAGCTGTCTTTTTATATCCTAAGCTATGCTCTCACCCTCAGTCGCTCATCACTGCAGTCCTCTATTGTGGCCTGTGTGGCCTGCATGACCTAGTCCTGCCCACACCTCTGACCTCATCCCTCCCTGCATGCACGTCTCTCTGGCCCTTGAGCACATCCAGCTCGTTCCCATGTTAGGTTTTTGCTCCCTCCATTTCTTCTGCCTGTAGGACTCTGACCAGACCTTTACACGTTGGCTCTTTCAGATCATTCTGGTTTTAGTTCATTTGTCAGCTTCTCAGGGAGCTGACTTCGAACACCAAATCTGAAACACCCTCCATCCCTAGACACTCTCATCCACATCACGATGCGCCATGGGTCAAATGTGTCCCCCAAAGGTTCATGTGTTGGAAACGTGATCTCCATTGTAACAGTGTTGAGGGTGGGACATTCTATTATTCAATTATTTGAAAGATGGGGCCTTTATGAAGTGATTAGATTGTGAGTACTGTGCCCTGGTGAGTGGATTGATCCATTCATGAAGTAACAGGCATAGTTCTGATGGCTTTATAAGGAGAGCAAGTGAAGAAGTTAACTCACTCTTGCGCAGCCCATTCTCTCCATGGGACACCCTGGTCACCATGGGACCCTGTAGAGAGTTTCCACCCAGAGGAAGGTCCCCACCAGATATGTTCCCTCGATCTTAGACTCCCCAGCCTCCAAAACTGTAAGAAATAAATTTCATTTTTTATACATTACCCGGTTTCAGGTAGTCTGTTAAAAGCAAGAGAAACAGACTGTTATACCATGTTTTATTGTCTTTAGAGCTGTCATAAATTTCATACAGTATCTCACATTTGTTATTTCTTTCTCTCTCACTAGTAAATTAGAATATGGATCCCCTTTTAATTTTAGTGCTTAGGACAGTACCTGGCACAGCAATTCTTCAATAAATGTTTGTAGAATAGACAAATTTAGGAAAAATATAAAGTGATAGAGTAATTAAATATATTCATAAAAATTCCGTATGATTTAGGTTTAGGTCACTAGCCTTCAAACATTTATTAAAATATTGTTACCCAATTAGTGAAACAATTGTAATTTTACGTAATAAAAATCCAGAGGAAAACAAAATGAGCAAATAAAAATATGAATAAATAAATTGAAGAAACAACATGACATTTTAATTTGAAATCCAATTTACTGAAACTGAGTTGCTAGGCATTTCTCTCTCTGGTTATGACCTATCAAATATAACACATTCTAATTATATACTGCCCTTAAGAAAAATATGTGACTCTATCATGCTTGTCTATTATTACATCTTATAGGATACTATAAAATCCTCATTTAAAAAGCTTATCTCTGGAAATATTATGAAAACATTCAGAATCACTGCAGAGCATTTGATATTAGGTAGACTGTTGGGCATTTTGCTATACGTACCTTGGTAGTTTAATAGTATTCTATGAGCCCAAGTGCTTAAACATGCTTAAACCAATCTGGGAGGTACTTTTAGAGGAGGGAGTACATTTGGATGGATGAAATATAAACTTATACCATAAATCTACTGCCTTCTTGATATGTTAGAGGTGTAGACGTCTTCCTAGGAGGCTTTGACTAGAGTAATAGGTCTCTAGATCTCAGTTTCTCATGTCACTTTCTCAGCTTAACATAATCCCCATATCATAACGTCTCTATTTTCTTGGATTCCCCCCCCCCATTTATTAAGGTATACTTGACAAATAAAATTGTATATGTAAGGTGTACAATGTGGGGTTTTGATATACATATACATTGTGAAATGATTAACACAGTGAAGCTAATTAACACCTCCATCACCTCACAGAGTTATGTTTTATTGATTTGTTTTTTGTGGTGAGAACTTGAATAAACACTTTCTGAGAAATAAGGTTAATAACAACACTCATAAGAACACAATGCCAACTTTAAAAATAACTGTTTACATTTTTTTCCTCCCTCTCTTTTTGTTTGTTTTTATCTATGCTATAGCAAAAAAAAAAAAGAAAAAGTTTTGTTTTCATACAAAAACGAGCACAGATCTTGATGTGAAAATGTGAGTTCATAATTCTATTTCCTTGTTTTCTAAATCTGCAGTAAAGGATAAATAGAAAGAAGGTGCTTTAGCTTCAGTGTTTAAAATAATAAAGAATTTTTTTAAAATATCCTAATTTCATGGTCTTTGTTTGTCTTGACAGACAATCCCCATTATTCTGTGTACTATACCTGTCAAACTACCTAGTCACCAGTGGTTTCTAGCACCCACTAACCAATTTATTGGAAAATTCTTAAATGGAAGTAAAAACACAGTAAAGAAAATTTTGTACTCGTATGCGTAAAACTTCTCTAGGAAAACAGGTCCATGAGTTTGATTGTACGGTAAATGCACACAAGAGTATCATTAACCTTCCCTTATTCCTTCACCAATTCCTTTTCCTTCCTTCTTTGAAGCCATGTAAAGCCATCTGCTGTCCTGACATCACCTTACGTTTGTCTTCTCACAGAGCGCTGGCTAACCAGTTTGACTCTCCACGTGCTATGTGGCTTTCTCTCTCTCCTTAGTTGCTTGTCATGTTTCAGCACAAGCAACTCAGTGGAGTTTTACAGAGTTGAAAACATTCTTATCTTGCATATGTGTTTTCTCACCAGTTTATTTCAAAATCCAAACTAGTGCCGTTAGTTTAAAAATGGAACTATTAATTTACACACCATTTAACTTTCAATTGCATTCTGAACCTAATTTAACTTTAAATTTACCTTTAAGCCATTAAGAAAATAAGATTAGTCGAAATACAATTGCAGGCCATATGGCTGTTTCAGGTCTCTCCCTTTCTGATGTGGAATTTTATTTCAAATGGGCTTGTTTACTTAGCTCAGTATGGAATTAATCGGTTTCTTGAGCTAGCCTTCCAGCTCTTAGGTTTTATCAAACCTTTTTAGTCTTCCCTTTAACAATCTGCGATTTGTTTTCTCTTGACTTCTTTTCAAAATATATTTCTTTAATCTTCACTCATGTACTATTTTTGTTAGGTGAAAATCTGCAGTTGGCCAGCTTTCTCTCTGTCAGAGTCTGAAGTTCCTGGCGTGGTTGTAATCTCTCTGGCCTGGCATCTTTGGGGATGCTGCTCCCCGCTGCTTCGCTTCCTCAGGGTTTCACAGATGACCCTGGGGGAGGCACGTGTGGGCGCCCCGTCTCCACAGGCCTGTCACAGGGCAGGTCCTCAATCGGCAGTTGCTGCATGAATGACTGTGAGACCCTTTTAGACAAATGTACATTTTCCCCAAAGATCCCTCCAAGAGTATCTCATCATCTTACACACATCATGTACAAGCATACCCAAACATTCCAGTCATAGCATATGTCAGACAGAATACCGAGGAAAACTTGAAAAATAAATTTGAGGGTTTTACATTAAGAAAAATACAAAACTTTGCTGCAAGGACATAAAAGATGTAAATGAATAGAGATCAATTAATTATGTTCCTTGATAAATTATCTACATAAGAATGTTCTGCCTTCCCAACTTGCAGGTTTGATGCACTTCTAATTATAATCCTAGCGGGATTAGGCCCTGAGAATGTTGCTCTCACATTCATCTGGAATTATCTTTGGGCAGATTATCAGCCTGTAGTGTCACCTCTAACTGTAAATTTCTTGCCACCTGACTTGTATTTTCTTCTCTTCACCAGTGCTGTGAAGCCAGCAGTCACTTTCTTGGGCAAAAAGTCATCTCTGGGTATTTCTAAGGTGTTTGGCACAAAGAGGTCCTAACGACATTTGCTGTGGTTGTCGTTCAAGTGCCCCAGATCCTCAGTGAGAGAGTCTGATGGACAGCTGCAGCCTGGCCCCTGCCCCTGGCAGCCAGGACAATTCCTAGTCCTCTCCCCGAGTTACCTTTTCCAGTAGCACTGAGCACTCGCTAACATCTTATATGCTACTGATTGATCTTGCTCATTATCTACCTTCTGTGCAAGAATAGACACTCAATTTTGGCAGGATATATATATATTTATTTATTTTTTTTTTTTTTTCCTGTTGGTTCAGTGCAGTACCATAGCACCTATAGCAGTTCCGGAACACTGTGGTGTCCAGTGTTTGTTAAACAAGTATGCTGTGGTTGGATCGTCAGAGGTCCTGGTGCTCCTGGCACTGATGCTGCCTGGCCCTCTCCTTGGCTCCTGCCCTGTCAGTCATCTCCCCATGTGTCTTCTTAAATCTATTCGCAGTTGCTCTTAAAACATTATTTTTAAAAATTGTGGATTTTATAAAACTATCATGTCTTATCTCTTCACTGCAGTACATAGCTCTTGATGAAATGAAATGATAAGTAAAAATCTTATCTTATAATTTACAGTTTGCTCTTTCCAGGTAGTTGATAATTGTCACTACCACTTATAAAGTTTTATCCAGTACCAACCTTCCAGGACTAGATGCTAGGGTGACAGTCAAATATTGTTTATAAATGGATTTATATGGAGATTAAGACTCTGACAACAGAAAAAGTGAAATAAATGTTGGTCCAACTATAAAATTGAAAGTAAACTCAGTGACATTCTGGAGTCACTTCCGCCAGCTCAGGAGAGCCCACATGGTCATCTTCCCAATTTTGTGTTCAGTGACGCTGACCAGTGTGGAGTATTTATATCACGAAGGTCCCCAAGTGTGGCAGATCAGGGCTTTTCTTTCCCAGAATGCTAGTGGGTCCACATTCACCTCAGTGTTTGCCAGAACACCAGCAAAAAGAATTCAGTGATCATAAAGTTATTTTTCACAGAATATTTACTGGCATGGAAAAATGTTCACATTAAAAATGCTATATAAAATTATTTATTGCTAAAAACTGTGTATTAAAACCATCTTAAAACAAATACTTTAATATGGTAATAGGAGTTTTCTCTAGGCAGTGGGATTGGAAGCATTTTTTTTTTCTTTCTCTCCAGCAGGAATATATAGTTTCATAATCAGAAAACCTTTTACTTTCAAAGCACCCTGCCTTCTTCCTCCTCCTGACTTCCCGTGGTACTCACAGGGAGTCCCCGGTGTGGTGGCCCCTGCCTTGCTCCTGCATGCTACTTGCTCTGTGCTCTGCATGGGGCACAGCCCCCCACTTCCTGCTCTGACTCTCTCAGGTGTCCCCGCTCAGAGCTGGGCTAAGTCGGCCTCATCCTGCAAGTCTGCACTGGGGTTGTCCCCAGCTCCCTCTGGCTGGGGCTGCTTCTGTCCCACGTACATGCTTCTTCAGGGCACATCAGACTGGGCAGCAGGTGGGTTTTAACTTGTCAGTTTCTTCCCTTGTGACATTTAAGAGGCTGTGTCTATAGTGAAATATCCGCAACACAGAATGTTCAATAGATGTTTGATAAAATGATGAGGAATGAATGGATATGATAATAAAATTATAATCATTACAACAGTTAATATGTTATTTTATGAAAGTCAATTTAAAAAAAAAATCTAAAAATGTAAAACACGTTTTCTGGGGAAATATCAGAAAAAGATCTTAGTTGATAGGGGTTATCCAAATATGGAAAAAAATTTAAATGCTATTTGTAGAAACCTTTGCGTTTCTTCAGTGTCTTTGGAAATGAAGATGAGGAAAAACCATTTCTTTACTGTTGCTCCTGTCATTTGAAAACAAAAAATGAGTAGCTTTTTTTTTTTACTTTGTTGTCCCAGCTTTTTAAAAAAAAATTTGGAAACTGTATTGAAAATTTATCATGCACCAAAAACGAAAAACATTTTATTGCCTTCTTGTAAGCAGATGTAACCATAAATTCAATCTGTTTTTTTTTTTTTTTTTTTTTTTTTCCTGTTAGGAATAAAACCAAATCAGACAATATACACACCATGCACCTGCAAATTACTGGTCAGGCCAAATGACTAATCTCATCTGTCAGATTCCATGAAAACAGGCTGGGCAGGGCCTCCATGTTAGAGATTTGGGATAGAAACCAAAAACTGGAAATGGCTTCAACTCCATTTGGCAAAAATACGATTGACTATCCTGATCAGGTTATCTATTGCTGCATGACACAGTACCCACCACTTTAGTACATGTAATGAACATGTGGTCAAGAATTCAGGCACGGCATGCGGGGAGATTTTTCTACCCCGTGTGCTATCAACTGGTTAGAATGTGTCCTGTTGGTGGCTGGGCTGGGCTGGAGGGTCACAGTGGCTTTGTTCTCATGCTCAGTGCCACCCTTTTCTTGGAGACTCAGGCCTCCCACCCCATTCTTCAGTGGAGGAGTTGTTCTTACATGGAGCATTAGAATGTCCCAGAGACAGGAATGGGAAACTACCAGTGTCTGAAAACCTGGACCCAGAAATGGGCACAGTTCTTTCACTCTGTACTCCATGGGCTAAAGGATCACAGAGCATGCCCGGATTCACGTGGAGCAGACATGCATCCTAACTCTAGAGAGAAGAATGTGACAGAAGCCATGGCTATCTTTAATCACAAATTTTGAAAATATAGATTTATTCAGGAGAATGTGCTAAAAAAAAAAAAAAGTACCTGAGGACTTACTCAGCAATGGAGGGTAAAGTTTCTGTTGATATTTTTTTTTGCCATGCCATACAATAGAGATAAGTGTCACCTCTAAAATGGTAAAAGCTGATTTATTTGTTTTATTCCATAAAGAATAATATTATTTTCTTGCTATTATTTAATGGTTCCTAGATACTTAAATTATCAAAAAATGTAGAAGATGAGTTCCCTTAGTGTGATCTGTATGAATCATTCCTGAATGTTTTTGAAAGTCAAATATCAGAAAATTAGACAGCAGATTACAACTTAAGAATCGTCGTTAAGAGTTGAACTCGGAATTCAGAATGGATCTATTTCCCTTGGAAAAATAGTTTATCCCTTATGATCTTCCATGTGATAGCTGGAAAAAATAATAGTAATTACCATAGAGAATTGTTGATTTATGAGAATATATAAAAATTACTTAACATATTGCTGAGACATAGAGGTGCTCAATAAAGAATATTATTTTAGCAAGTAACAGGGAGTTTTATTCCATTATACAAGTTATGAGAGGAAGAGACTCAAGAAATGCATAAAATTCTAAATTATGATTCATGCAGTTAATACTTGTCTGAACTCAGTCTTTTTCACAAGAAAAAATAAACATCAAAATCCGGGCACCCTCCCTTTTTGTGGGTTAACTGCATGTATTAGTTTTGTAGAGTTGCTGTAACAAAGTACAAGAAATTGGATGTCTTGAAACAACAGGAATTTATTCTTTCACGGGTTTGGAGGTTAGAAATCCAAAATCAAGGTGTCAGCAGAGCTACACTCCCTCTGAAACTCTGGATAAAAGTCCTTCCTCGCCTCCTCTCAGCTGTTAGTGGTGCCACGGGTCCTGGTGCTCCTTGGCTTGCAGCTGTTATCACTGCAGTCTCTGCCTCTGTCATATATGCTGTTTCCCTGGGTGTGCATGTCTTCCCATGGCATTTTTCTCATCTGAAAAAGATACTAGCCATATTTAATTATGGCACACCCTAATGACCTCATTTTAACTTGATAACATCTGTGAGACCCTATTTCTAAATAAAGTCACATTCACAGGTACTGAGGGTTAGAATTTCAACATATATTTTTGGGGAAAACAATTCAACCGCCCTCTGCTTCCTCAAAATTCATGTTCTTCTCATGTGCAAAATGAATTCACCTGCTCCCTACATCCCCTAAAGTCTTCAAATTCAGCATCAACTGTAAATCCAAGATTTCACTCAAATATAATCAACTCACAAAGCCCCAATCTCATTTTCTAAATAATCTAAATCAGTTTTAGAGTGAGACTTGGGATTTGATTTATCCCAGACTAAATTTCTATCCATCAGTAAGTCTGTAAAACCAGACAAGTTATTGCCTTTCAAAACAGAGTGCTGGGACTGGCATAGGGTAGACATTTCCATTCCAGAAGGCAGAGAATAGAAGGATAAAAGGGGTCATGTATCCCAGGCAAGTCTAAAACCCAGCAGGGCAAATTCCATTTACATTTAAAGAACTGAGAGTAATCATCTGTTCCAGTGCTTCATCTTCTGGGTCTACTGAGGCAGCAGCCCCCCACCTTCATGGTCCCCTGGGATGGTGGCCCTGCCCCCTTGACCTCAGGGGGTCCTGCTGACCCAGGCCTCTGCATCTGCGGCTTGGCCTCAGGGTTGTTCTTACTGCATTGTTCTGTCTCTGTCCGTTCATGGTGATGTGTGTATTCTGTAAGACAATAGAAAATTTTCTCTCGAGCCACCTCTTTTGCTGTTTTTTACAAGAATCACCTTTAACATCCACATTTCTACCAACAATCTCTTCCAGGCAACCTAGATGTTTTCTGTTAGGTGCCTCAAAACTCTTCCAGTCTCTATTCATTACCCAATTCCAAAGTCATTTCTACATTTTTAGGTGTTTGTTACAAATACTCCATTTCCTGGCCCCAAAATTTGTGTTAGTTTTCCAACACTGCTGTTACAGATGACCACAAACTGGGTGGATTAAAATAACTGAAATTTAATCTCAAATTGATGGGTCTAAAAGCCTAAACTCAAGATGCTGGCAGGGCTGTGCTTCTTCCACGTTCTGGAGGGGAGGACCCTTCCTTGCTTCTTGCAGCTTCTGGTAGCCCCAGGCAGCTGCATCACTGCAGTCTCTGCCTCTGTCATGTGCTCCTCTGTGTGTCTCTGTCTGCACATTGTATTTTTCTCTTGTTAAAAGTACACCAGGCATGTTGGATTAGAGCCAACACTAAGGACCTTACCTTGATTACATCTGCAAGACTATTTCCAAATAACTTCATGGTACTAGGGGTTAGGAATTCAATAGGTTTTTTTTTTTTAATGTTTAGTTATTAGATAGAAAATTATTTTCTCAATATACAAACAAAGGAGAGCATCACATATGGAATTCAAAGTTAATTAATAAGGAGCAAACTCAACACACAAAGATCAATATCCTGAATGCATAAAGAACTCTCAAAAACAATCCCAATAGAAATTTCATGAAGGACATGAGCAGACAAGTCACACACCCCAAAGAAACGCATGTGATTAACAAATGCATTCCAAGATGTTCCTGTGGGTGGGGACCCCCACCCAGGACACGGTGCACTCCGTTGCTTGTCCAGTAGTGGGCAGGGGTGGGGCGGGCTCCAGCCTTCGATATGTCTTTTCGATGGACACAATCCAACCCATAACACTGTCCTACACAGATTACATCCAACAGGGCTAAGCTATGAATCTTAAATTCTGTTTGGGAATTCGTTCAGTTCCTGAAGTGAAATTTAAGGGGACAGATTTGCCTTGTCCATTCTGTTGAAGGAAATTTCAGTATTCTACTCTTGAGCACCATAAATATCCCCAGCTGCCAGTCTACCCCAATAAACACCGGTCCCCAAGGGCTCCTTAGACCCCTGTAAGCTTGATAAATAAAGCCCGAGGAACTTTCCAGCAGACCGGGAAGCTGGCACAGATGTGAGCAGATCAGCACACACTACAGGCTAGGCTACTGGGTCAGTCTTTTTTCTTGGTTATGTCATCTGACAATGACTGTCCCTTAGGCAACATATTTTTTTAAAAACCTGAATTCTTTGGAAAGTTGATTTATGTATATTAACAATGCATTAGTATATTATTAATGTTTAATGTTGGACATTGTGGGTTCTGTGAAATATTTGTCTTTCAATACAATGGAAAAGTCTGGAATAAAATTATTTCCTAGAACAACCACCTTGAATGGACTGTAAAAGGGGTTCACAAAATTATATTATCTTGATTACTATTAAACCAAAATGAAAAATTACTAAGGGTACAAATCAAGAAATAGAAGTTGACATATATTTAGGCCTACATATCCTATTATATATCATAAATTATTAAAATTCTCAGGTGGTTAAATAGGTCTTTCAGGTCTTTGAGTTTTTAGTCATATTTATAGGCACCTTGTTTTCCTGTGTAAATAATAGTACTTTAACTCTCATATACTCCTGGGATATAATATTTTGAGTTCCTTTGGAAAAGAAACTTTTGAAATAATCATTAAAAATTATTCTGCTCCATTATTTATAGTGTATAATGTATTTAAAATTTAAAACTGGTTATAATGTATTTTAATTTTAAACTCAGGAGATCTCCAGGACTACAAAGTGTCTTGGGCTTTCTTTAAAATATTTGCATACATTTAAATTAAAATTATGACCAGCCAGAGCCAATCTTACAGGGGAAAATATAAATTAATCAGTTTAGTTGTTAATGACACAGTCTTCTGAATTTCAGCAAACTGGATTCTATTTTTCAAGGTGCAAAAATTTTATCAAGATGAGGTGACCATCTTTTTTGGCTCTGGCTAAACTTTCTATACTTGCTCGCTGATGTCCTGCTGGCTTCTGCTGATTGACAGGTTGCAAATGCACAGCACAACATCCAAACACATATTTTGGCTGCAAAGAAGTGAGGCACAGAGAGAAATAATCTAATATTCAGTCTGGCAGCTCTGTGTACACTCATTCTTGCATTTTCTCTTTGTTCCTTCCACATCTGAGTGGCATATATTTTGACCATCATGTAGAGCAGGAAAGCCAAAGGAAAATTTTCTGGCAACAAGGTTGAAAGATAACTTTACCTCTTCACGGTTTCCTAACATTATTATATAGAATTTGGCTAAGAGTCCAATTCTCTATCTTGTTCAGAGTGATAATTCATATTTTTTCCATATTTTTCTTTGAGGACAACACTCAGATTGGTTTAGTATTTTTACACTTGATAACTCACATTATGGTTATTAGACATTATTTCATAGAACATTTGGAGATATATCTCAACATGCATGCCAACTTAAGCATTTTAACAGCTTTAAGCTATATATGTAAGATAAAATTTATCCATTGTTACAAACAAGTCATAAATTTCTAGTAAATTTATATCGTTGTGCAACCATCACTATAATTAAATTTTAGATCAATTCTGTCATTCCAAGAAGTTTGCTCATGTCCATTTGGAAACAATCCCTATTCTTAACACCAGTTCTTTATGTGTGTCTAAGAATCTTTGCCTAATTCAATGTCATAAAGACTTTCTCCTGTGTGTGTGCACACACTCATATGTACATTGTGTATCTTTTTTCTTTTAAGTTTTATAGATTTAACTCTTACCTTTAGGTCTTTGATTCATCCTGAGTTGGTATTTTTCTGTTGTTAAATAAGAGCCTAGTTGTGTGTATATATTTATATTTACATCTCTATGCACGTATATGTATGTGAGTATGGATATGAATAGCCAATTGTTAAAGGGACTTTATTTTCCCAATTAAATTGTTCATGACACATTTGTTTAAAATTATTTGAAAATAAGTGTAAAGACTTATTGCCGAACTCTCAATTCTGTGCCACCGATTTATATGACATATTTAGAGAATATCACACTATCTTGATTTCTGCATTATAGTAAGTTCCAAAGTTTGACAGGGCACATCTTCCACTGTTGTTCTTTTCAAAATTGCTTTGGTTATTCCAGTTCCTTTGCACTTCCATACAAGTTTTAGATTCACCTTGTGAATTTCTGCAGTAAATGCCTCCTAGGATTCTGACAGAGACTGCATTGAATCCACAGATACATTTGCAGAGAATTGCCCTCTTAACGATATCCTATGACTGTGGAGTATTTCTGTGTTTGTTTAAAGTTTTGTAATATTTCTTAGAAATGTTTGGTAGATTTCAGTATACAAGTTTGCATTTATTTTGCTATTTTTATTTTCAGTTATTTTATAACTTTGGTTGCTGTTGCAAATAAGATTATTTTCCTAATTTCATTTTCTAATGTCCATTGTTGTTATAAAGAGACACAGTTTATATTTATGGTGATCTTTTAACCTCTAACCTTACTAAACTTGTTTATTAGTTCTAGTAGTTTTATTGTGATTCCATGCTATTTCCTATGTTTTTGTGATGTACTGAAAAATTTATTGTTATAAAATGTCCTTTTCTCTTGTAATATTTCTTGTCTTAAATCTATTTTCTCTGATATTGATAAAACAAATCCAACACTCTAATGGATTTAGTTTGCATGGCACATCACTTCCCATCCTTTTATTTTCAATCTATTTATGTCCTTGAATCTAAGATGTGTCTCTTGTCAATGACATACAATGGCATCTTGCTATTTTAATTGAGATCCACAATATCCGACCCATAAATTGGTTTAATACGTTTATATTTAAAGTTATTATTAATGTGTTTTGTTTGTCTACCATTTACTAGTTGCTTTTTAATCATCTCATGTCATTTCGTTCTTCTGTTTCTTCTTTACTGACTCATTTTGTGCTAAATAAGCATTTTTAGTATTCATTTTCATTTTTGTTTATATTTTTACTGTATTATTTTGAGATATTTTCTTAGTATGGATTGGCCCTCTTTTTTTGTAAAGAACCAAGTAGTTAATATTTCAAATATTGTAGGTCATAAGTTCTTTGTTACAACTGATCAGCTCTGCCATTACGGTATGACAGCATTTACAGTCAACATTTGAATAAAGAAGCACGCTGCTTTCCAATAAAAATGTATTTATAAAGCATGTGCCAGGCTCCTGTGATCTAGGGGTCATAATTTGCCCATTCAAGTACTAGGATTACACTGAGTATATTAACTTGATACAATCTACTTCTAAACTGCAATATCTTACTCCTGGGAAAATATACAAATCTTGATCCAATATACTTCCTTTTTCTCTCACCTCTTTTGTGCTAGTATTTCAAAAAGCTTATGGAAAAACAGAATGAGAGGATAATAAACCTTTCCATGAACTTTTTGAAGACCACTTATATCTGTACATTATAAACTCCAAATACAGTGTCATGATTATTGATTTATACTATCTTATATCTTTTAAACAAGTTAATAGAAGAAATAAGAAAACATGTTTGCAGAATCTCATATATATCCACATATTTACTATGATACTCTTAATTTCTTTCTGTCTACCTGAATTACTATCTGGTTATTTCCCTTCAGTCTAGGATTTTCTTTAGTATTTCCTGTAATATGGGTCTGATAGCAACAGTTTTCCTCCTTTTTTTTTTTTTTTGAGAATGTTCACACTTTGCCCTCATTTTTAAAGACTGGTTTTGCTGGCTGTAAAATTCTTGGTTGACGATTCTTTTCTTCCATTACTTTGAATACCATAACACGCTACTTTTTGGCCTAGTATTTCTGATGAAGTGTCAGAAAATAATCATGTTGTATATTACTGGTCATTTATCTCTTGCTGCTATTCAAGCGCCTCTCTTTTCCCTTGGCTTTCAACAGTTAGACTGATTGTCCATGTGTTATCTTTTGTTTTTATTCTATTTGGGATTTGTTGGGCCTCAAATCTGTAGACTGAAGTTTTCCATGAATTTCAGAAGTGCTCAATTATTATGTTTTATGCACTTTTTTCTTCCCCTTTCTCTTCCCCTCTTCCTCCTGTGCTTCTCTTTCATGTATGTCACTGTGCTTGATATTTTCCCACAGGTTTCTGAAGCTATGTTCATTTTTGTTTGATCTTCTTGCTCCCTGTTCTTCAAGTTCAATGATTTATTTTATTTTCAAGTTCACTGATTCTTTCTTCTCCCTTCTCAAATCTTATGTTGAGCTCCTCGACAGAATTTGTTTTAGCCATTGTACTTTTTAACTCCAGAATTTCTGATTGATCCCATTTTCTTCTGAACAATGGCTGTGCTTGTTAAGGTCCTCTATTCACTGAGATATTATCACTATACTTTCCTTTGTTTACACGTGATTCTCTCTAGTTCTTGGAATGTATTTGTAAAAGCTGCCTTGACGTTTTTACTGAATTCCACATCTGTTGAGAGACAATATCTGTGGGATATTTTTGTTTGTTTGTTTTTGCCAAATATTGGTCACACTTTATTGTTTCTTTTTCTTTTGCATAATAATGAGCATTTTGACTATTTGTTATAGTAACTGTAGATTCTGACTTTCCCCACTGAGTGCTGTTGCTATCTTGTTTGTTTGTTTTGTAACTTGTTTTGACAAAATTTGAGGTCTCGCTTCCCTGAAATATGTGCCTATTTGTTTCTCTGTTCCTTTTTTTTTTTTTTTTTTCTTATATTTATGTCTGGCTTCCTACCAATAACTGCTATGTTTGAATAGCTTAGGGTTCATCTCAAGAATGGTAAAAGGATATGCTCAAAGAGTTTGAGCCAGTAAGCTTTCTACTGTCTACTGATGGATCTATGAGTGACCTAGAGCGAATTTTTAAATGTCAGGCCATTTTAAAGCTTCACTGGCTTCTACTTCCAATGGTCTCTTTCTTTCTTTCTTTTTTTTTTTTTTGTGACCGGTAAGGGGATCGCATCCCTTGGCTTGGTGTCATCTGCACCGCGCTCAGCCAGTGAGCGAACCGGCCATCCCTATATAGGATCTGAACCCCCGGCGTGAGTGCTGCTGTGCTCCCAGCTCCACACTCTCCCGAGTGAGTCATGGGGTAGGCCCCCAATGGTCTCTTTCATGTCACCTCTACATGTGCATTCAAGCTTCTTTTGCTAGGGATGTTTGGGTGGCTTAGCACCTCTCCAGTCTCTGCTATGCATGCACATGACTCCTGTCAATCAAGGATACATGGACAGCATATTAAGTCTCCTGTAACCTATGGCTATCTTGACTTCTATAGCTCCCTGTTAAATCCCATGCTTCTCCTACAGTCAATTGTTTACCCCAGATACGACGTCCATCTCAGGCTAATGATGACACTGACCTCTCTTTTCAGTTGCCACCAAGATTGCCAATTTAACTGGCAATTGTCCCAATCAACTGAGCCTTTTCCTGCAGTGGTTGTGAAGTGCTGGTTTTCACACTCTGTCCACTTAGGGTAAACCACTGCCAGCAGAACGGAGGGGGTTCTGGGACAGCCTTGGGAAAAATGGTCACAGACTTTTGGCTGATATTTTTCACTGTTCTTAGGAAAAGATCAGTAGTATGTCCATGGATAAATGCTTCTCAGGCTGTTGTAAGACTTTGGTTAAATTCCAGAGCTGATTTTTGACCATTTGTCCAGTTTTGTACTTGATTTTTGAGGGGAAGATTTGTCAAGCTCCTCATGCCAGAAGTCAGAACAACATTTTTATATACATGCTGACATAAAAAGCTAAAGACTCCTAAATACTTTGTTTTCAGATGCATTATTCTATTATTGAAGTTAATTTTGCATCCACAAAATATCCTTTGATGGCTACTTTTAATCAAATGCAGCAAATATACTCAAAGGCTTTTGATTACAGAAAGGGCTTATGGAATAAGGCAACTAGACACCTGTGCTGACTTCACTACCAATGCACACTTTCCATTCTCAAATTTCTGAATTTTATATAAAGCAACATATTTTTTTACTGACAGAATTCTATTCATCAGAAATAGTGTTTGATGCATGTAAACTATAAGATCATTTAAGCAACTACTTCAAGCGATCATTTTATTGGAATGTTAGTATCCACTGTTGTGTCCTGTTATATATATGTCGTGTCCATATATATATATGTGTGTGTGTGTGTCATGATAGAGTCCTGTTTCTTGAGAAAATATTAACTGCTAAAATGTTGAAACTGTGTTTACTTATGCTATTTGTTATCTCATTTCATCATGGTTCCTGAGTACTCAGTCGGTAATTTTGCAGTATTTGAATGCTATTCAAAATTGTAAAATTTCAGTTATGCAAATAATATCACATTGTTCCCTTATTCTGCAATTTGTAGAAAAGCCAGTATAACACACTAGTTTAATTATTCCTTGAACATTCTTAATTTGTTGATGTAACTTTTATCTAGAACTTCTTTAAATTCTTAATACCTCATTCTTATAGTGTTCAACACACAAATTATTTTATCATTATAGTCATTCCACATTGAATATATATTACAAAAACCATCTCTCGAAGACATCCCTAGTATTAAATTGTTCATTTGGAGAAAATACTGTGCTAAATATTTTGAGGTAGAAACTATTTAAGTACAATATAAATAATCTGGAATATTTGTGGCCAAAGTCTAGATTACCAAATTCTATGTGACCTTGGATAAGTCATTTATAGGTCCTTGTTTAGTTATTTAATAACTTACGCTAATCTATTGTGCTATAATGCTTAAAATTACTAATTATGAACATATTTTTAATTATAATAAATTGTGAACATGTTTGTAATTATAATATGTATCAGTAAAAGTGCACTCTCAAGTCAGATGATACAAGAGCGGGAAGCAGTTTGCAATATCCTCTACAGGTAGCCCCAACTCCCACGTTAGAAAGTAAGTATGGAGAACTAAAATAAAACCTATCTTACTTATTTTTAAAAATAACTTTTCTTCTATTATAAAATTATACATGAAAATTTTAGAATATTAAGAACATATAGAAAACATATGCAGGTCAAGACAAATAACTAGACCACTAATTCTTTATAGAGAAATTTATCAGTCACTGAACAACTCCATATCCACCTCTGCCCTCTTCTTCCTAAATTTAACAATTCACAGGACTGACTTCCTTCTTACTTTTTTTTTCTTCTTCCTTTCTTCCTTCCATACTATATATTGAGTACCAGAAGGTGCTAAAACACTCCTATAGGCATGGGTAGACAGTACTAGATAACTCAAACAAAATATTTTTCTCAATTTCCAGGGAAGTCAAGAGCTGAAAGATTCAAAGACCAGACATATGGCTCGATGCTCTGTATAATCTGCCACCTCAGTACTATCATCAAACCTTCTAGTTTTTCCCATTTCTCTTCTCTTCTCCTCTTAGTGTTCAGTTCTTTCTTGTGCTGGGTCCTGCCTGCCACATTACGTAGACAGTCTGTGCTGGAGTCTGTAGTACATGCCTCCTGCTCCTCTTCAGTGGCAGTTAAAACTGACACCCTCGCCTGGAATATTAATCATTCCCTTTCATCTGATTAGCTCATTAAGGAATGTGCCAAACCCTGGAATAATGAACATCTTTGGGGAATTCCACATGCTCATTGACTCACACAATTTCTTTCGTCCATGGCTGCACTTGAGGATTTTTGGAAAAGCTTATAAAACACACTGATGCCCAAGCCCCATGATGGATCAATTAAATCAGAATGTCTGGTGCTGGGGCCTTGGCAATGGTATCTTTTAAAGGATTCACATTTTCAATCTGGCCTGAGGACTGCTGGCATAGCATAATGGGAACTTACCTTTTTGCCTTTTGATGAGTGGTACTCCAGTTAAATTGGGATTCTCTGAGAATGGAAGGATTGATTTAGGGTGACAACCAACCACATCCACACAATTTTTAACAAGATGTGGCATGCTGTGCTGTAGGAGGAGAATTTAGATGGACAGCCAGCCTGGCTATGGTCCCACAGAGAGCTGCACCTGATGTCTGAGCTGCATCTTACAGAATTAATAGGAACTCATCAGACAAGAGTTTGGCATGATCAAATGTTCAGTGTTTGCCCTTCTATGGGAATGGAGATGGTCATGGGTACAGCGGAAGAAATGGGAGGCAGGGAGACCATTTGGAAGCTAAGCATGTCCGCTTCATTAGGAAGGATTATGCACTGAACTAACTCAATAGAAATGAATCTGGAGACAAGGCCACAGAATGCATATGCAGGAAAAAGGATCCATAAGAGGTAATTAATTATTGTTGCCCTACGTGATGAGGAATAGAATATTTTTATAATGATATTCAGTTTTCTGCTTGGTCAGATGAATATCAGTGTCATTTATAGAGATGGGAAACACCAGGGGAAATACAGGCTTGGAAGGTAATGTCGTGGGCAGTGACTGACGTGCCTGAGCCATTCCAGAAGTCTATGCCCAGGATGCAAGTGAATAGCAATCTTGGGAGTGAACTGAGTGTGTTCATGACTAGAGACAGGGACTCTGTTGTTTTCAAGAGGTGATTAAAGATATGGGCTTAGTGACCACACTGGAAGTAAACTAACAACAAAAATCTATTGAAAGAAAAAAAAAAAAAAGCCTTGAAGCCTAGCCTAAGACATATTGTGTAAAGTAGTGAAAGACTAGGATTAGGTATGAAAAACAGTAATGGTAACCTTCTAGGTAACTGTAACAGTGGAATAAAGGTGTTCTAAGATTGCAAATGGGCAGTTTTTTTAAACACTCTTTTTGAAGATAAATATGTTCTGTGGTGGTTCACAATTCTAAGGCAAGGTCATTGTTCTTTTATTTGTTCCACACAGTGAGCCACTTCAAGGTCTTGTCAGGATTAAGAGTGCTTTTAGCTTGTGGTATCACACCATTATGTTTTAGATAGTTTTTGTGAAATAAGTGAGAGATTGTCCTGTCCATTTTTTTAACTGCCCTCCATGATTGAACTTTTGTGAACTAGATGTTTTAGAAAGACTCAAGAATGCCTGACTCATTTTCAGGTTCTTCTTTTATGGATATAATATTTCTCTCAGTTGTGATCTTCCAGGGATTTCTGCTTCCCCTGAAAAGGTCGAATTTGTCTTTGATCATAACAGGACAGCTGGCTCAAGTATCCCTAAGCTGTCGTATTTCAAATACAGAGTTTCCAACAAGTGTCTGAAATTCTTAGTTATGTGGTTTATTGTTTCACTATGTCATGTATAAATGTTTGTTTCAATAATCTCAAGTTTCTTTACATTTCATAAAAACAGCATTAAAAATATCCCACCTTCTCTTGTTTATCTTTTCCTTCATTTTTCTTTGCTTCTAAAACATTTTAGGTGTTTCTGTGGGAAAGGATATCCTTAAATAACCAAACTACATAATAGTTTACGGATGTATTTTACTTAACTCTGTGAGTATGTTTGATCATAGCATAAACTTTATAATCTTACCTATTGCAAAATATGTGAGAATAAAATTCAGTGTTAAACTTTAAACCCAATTTATCAGACAGAGAACCGTGGGAAGTCCTATTATACTTTTTTAAAAGGTTAGAAGGTATTCTCAGAAAGATAAATTCCACAGTGTTAGTCCCATGGCCATGAGATTTTCTTCTTCAAATATAAATAAAAATTAAAACCAGAATTTTGGTGTCAAGTAAATTGATAAACATCAACTAATTATTCACCATTCCTCTGCTTCCCCTGCATGACTGGTGAATGGTAATTGATAGTAAGTTTAGAATCAGCAAACTCATCATAAAAACATGTTTAAATCATAACCACCGCTCAGGACATCAGTTTCCTCCAACCGGTGTATTAAAGGATTGGAATGGCATGCCATTTTGCTCTAAATTTATCACAATATCTTTCTACTACAGATGATGTTCTTACTCAGTTTTCTGCCTGACTAAATTCTCACTCATATTTTAGAAGCCAGCGCAATGCCACTTCCTTTGGGAAATATTCCCAGTTTTCCAGAATGCTTGCTCCTTTGTGTTGCTTACCAGACGATATCAAAGCACCTATCATGATACCTCTAACAGTGTTTTACCTGTAGTGTAAATATTGTAACATCTTTGAGCCAGGCTAATAGCTTTATTAGTTTTGTATATAGCTGACACTGTCTGAATGGCAAGTGATAAAATTCATTTCTAATTGTAAATTGTAATATAAGACATAAGGAAGGAGCTGTTTCTAGGCTTATCTTAAATGGGAGCCTCAAAAGATACTGCTGGATCCAGTTTCTCTCTCTTCATTTCTCGTCTTCTCTTCCTCTGGAGTGGCCCCTATATGAGGCAGGCTTTCCCCTCATGGTGGTAAGATGGCTTTATTCCTACACCCTCACAAATCAAAGAGCAGCAGATCTGGAGAGGCTTATTTCTAGAGAGTCCTCTACAAGACCTGATACTGACTTTGAAAGTACCAGCTTGGGTCGAGGTCTACCTCTTTAAGTTATTAGCATGAATAGGTGAAGACAGTGAGCTGACTGGGTCCCCTGAATCAGCTTGGGAACCCAGTGCTCCTCTCCCCACCCCTCACCATGATACTGAATGAGCATTAGGAAGAGATGTGAGCTCCAAGAAAAATCAAGGGCTGTTGACAGCATAAGGGAAGACAGGCACAAAAAACAATTACTCAAAGAGACACTGTATCTCTGCACATGTGGCACTGGTTATAACTCAAGTGCAGTGATACACAGCATGTGAAGGAAGTGCATTGAATGCAGGAAAAGAAACAGAGGGATAGCAAGATAGCTGTTCTGAAGTAAGGCCACACATGGGGCATCCTCTAAAATTACGCTTTGGGGAACTTTATTTATAAAGTACTAGTTTATTCTTTTTTAAAAAATGCTCACAGCTAGCAAAGAGATGAGAAGTGCTTACAGGAATGTTAATGGACTAAATAATATGTTTTCAAAATAAATTCTTAGTTTTCCTTGAATAGGAATGAGAACAGTGACATGGATAATCAAGAGTTGGTAATAAAAATACACCTTTATATTTGAAGCTAGAGAAAAAGTAGATCATATTATTTTCTTTTTTATTATATATATTTAAGTCGTATAACATGATGTTTTAATATACATATAGATAGTGAAATGATTACAAGTCAAGAACATTGACATATCCATTTCCTCACATACTTATATTCCTCTCTTCTGTCGTGTGTGTGTGTGTGTGTGTGTGTGTGTGTGTGTGTGTGTGTGTGTGTGTGGTGAGAGCACCTGAAATCTCTTTTAGCAAATTTCTAGTATACGATACAGTATTACTAACTATAGTCACCATACTGTACATTAGATCTCCAGACTTATTCACCCTGCATAAATGCAACTTTGTGTGCTTTGAGCAACACCTCCGTATTTTCCACACCTTCCAGTCCCTGGTATCCACCATTCTGCTACTCTGTTTCGAGGGAACCAACTTTTGTAGATTCCATGTACAAGGTGGATCAGGCAGTATTGGTCTGGCTTATTTCACTTTTCATAATGTCCTCCAGGCTCATCCATGTTGTCACGAATGGCAGGATTTCCTTCTTTTTAAAAACTGAATAATATTCTATTATGTGTTTGTGTGTTTACACACATATTTCTTTTAAGTATTTTTCACTTAATAATTGCTTCTTCTTGAAAGTATTCTGGCTGATCGTATCTCTGCAGATCGATGGATGGAAAGTCAAGCTATGAGTAATCTGTTAGCAGGGTAATAGTTAACTGATTTATTTAATTTCAAATTTTTTTCTGCTATTTGATGGTTTCTAGAATCTCACTATAATTTTAATTAAAATGAAAAATTTAATCTGAGTAAAATACTAGGTATGGTAGGGGCTTGCTATGGGTTAAATGTACCCCCAAAAGTTCATGTGTTGGAAACTTGACCCCCATTGTAATAGTGATAAGAGGGTAAGAAATCAGATTATGGCAGTCTTAAAAGGTTAGACCTTTAAGAGGTGATTGGGTCATATGGACTATGCCCTCATGAATGGATGAACCCATTTGTGGAGTGATGGGTCAATGGCTTAGTGGGTTGTCATGGGAGAGGCACTCGTGGCTTTGTAGGGATAGCAAGTGAGCACGTTAGAGAGCGCTGGCCATTCTTGCCATGTGACAACTTGCAGACTGTTCCCACCACAGAAGAAGGCCTTCACCAGATGCACCCCCAGACCATGTACTTCCCAGCCTCTGAAACTGTAAGAAATAAATTTTGTTTCTTTATAAATGACCCGGTTTCATGTATTCCATTAAAAGCAACAAAAAACAGATAAATGTAGGCCTCCACTGAGCCAAACAGCAATGACAAAAAATAAAATATCTCACCTAAGAACTCCCAATCTAAAAAAACAAAAAAAAGATCCTAAAATAAAAACAACAAAAATTCTTCTATCTCCTTTTCCTACTCTAAGAAACATATCACAAAGCATTTCTTTTTTGTTGTGGCACTCAACAAAATTATAGTTAATAACTGTATTTGCATGAGATTTGCTATTTTATGCCCTTCAGCTTTTTTAAAAATTGAAACTTAATTGTTTATACATATTTGTGGGATACAGAGTTGACTATCAGTATTTGTGTACAATATGTGAGGATCAAATCAGTATAGTTGGCATATTCATCATTACAAAATGTATTCATCTTTGTGTCCATTAACCAAGTTCTACCTAACTCCCTCCCTCTACCCTTTCCCTGCCATAATAACCACAGCTCTGTTTTCTCCTGGAAGTTCAATGTATTCTTGTGTTCTTTCTTTCTTTCTCTTTCTCTTTCTTTCTTTCTTAGCTCCCATTTATGAGTGAGGGCATGCAGTATTTCTCTTTCTGTGCCTGGCTTATTTCACTTAACATGATTTTCTCCAAATTCCTCTATGTTACTGCAAATGGCAGAATTTATTTTATTTTTCTTTATGGCAGAGTAGTATTCTACTGTGTATACACACTACAGTTTCCTTATCTGGTTTTTGTGGATGGACATTTATGTTGCTTCCATATCTTGGCTATTGTAAACAGAGTTGCGATAAACACGGGAGTGCAGGTATCCCTTCAACATGATGATTTCCATTCCTTTGGGTATACACACAGTAGGGGGATTGCTGGATTTTATGGTGGTTCTACCCGTACTTGTCTGAGAAATCTCCATACTGTTTTCCATAGTGGCTGCACTAATTTGTAGTCCCACCAACAGTGTACTTTCCCCACATCTTTTGTTATTCTTTGTCTTTTTGATAATAACCACTCTAACTAGGGTGAGATAATATCTCAGTGTGGTTTCCATTTGCATTTGCCTGATTAGTTGATGTTGAGCATTTTTTCATGTACCCGTTGGCTATTTGTATGTCTTCCTTTGAGGAATGTCTATTCAGCTTCTTTACCCACTTTTTATTTGGATTAGTTTTTTTTTTTTTTCTTTTTACTGTTAAGTTTTGTGAGTTCCTTGTATATTCTGTATATTAATCACTTGTCACATGCATGGTGTACAAATTATTTTCTTCCATTCTGTAGGTTGTCTTTTCACTCTGTTGACTGTTTCCTTTACTGTGCAGAAAATTTTTAGCTTGATATAATCCAATTTGTTTATTTTTTGTTTTGTTGCCTGTGCTTGTAGGATCTTATTCATAAAGTCTTTGCCCAGTACTACATCCTTAAGTGTTTCTCCTATGTTTTCTTCTAGGATTTTTAAAGTTTCACATCTGATATTTAAGTCTTTAATCCATTTTGAGTTGATTTTGATATATGGCAAAAGGTATGGCTCAAGTATCATTCTTCTACATATAGAAGTCCAGTTTTCCCAGCACCATTTATTGAAGAGGTTCTCCTTTCCCCGATGTATGTTCTTTGTGCTTTTGTCAAAGATCAGTTGGCTGCAAATATGTGTTGATCTCTGGGTTTTCTATTCAGTTTCATTGGCCTGTGTGTTTGTTTTTGTGCCAGTACCATGCTGTTTTGGTTCCCACAGCTTTGTAGTATATTTGAAGTCATGCAGTGTAATGTCTCTGGTGTTGTTTTTTATTTTTTTGCTCAGGATTGCTTTGACTATTTGGGGTCTTTTGTTGTTCCATACGAATTTTAGGATTATTTTTTCTATTTCTGTGAAGAATGTCATTGGTATTTTGATGGGGATTGCACTGAATCTGTAGATAACTTTGTGTAGTATTGACATCTTTGCAATGTTGATTCTTCCAGTCCAAGAGCAGGGAATGTCTTTTCATGTCTTTGTGTCCTCTTTAATTTGTTTCAGCATCATGTTGTAATTCTGATTGTAAAGATCTTTCACCTACTAGGTTAAATTTATTTCTAAGTATTTTATTTATTTATTTATTTGTTTGTTTGTTTGTTTACTTATTTATTATGAATATTCATGAGATACAAAGCTGATTGATTGTCACCCCTCATGGCATGATGTGAGGGCCAGATTCATACAAGCAGCATGTCCATTACCAGAAATTACTTTTGTACCCCATGTCCAATTATCACCACCTACCTCCCCCTTTCCCCCCACTCCACTTTTTAGCCCAAAGAATGTTCTCTCCCTATGCAAGACCAATGCACTACTGTGGTCTTTCTTTCCTTCCTTTTCTCTCTCTTAGCTCCCACATATGAGTGAGTACATGTGGTATTTATCCCTCTGGGCTTTGCTTATTTGACTCAACATAAGTTTCTCCAGGCACATTCATGTTGTTGCAACTAAGTATTTTATTTATTTATTTATTTATTTATTTGGTAGCTATTGTAAATGGGATTGCTTTCTTGATTTCTTTTTGTGCTATTTTCTTGTTATTCTATAAAAACACTACTGATTTTTGTGTACTGAGTTTATATCCTGTAATTTTTCTGAATTTATCACCTCCAGGAGTTTTTTTTAATAGAGTCTTTAGGTTTTTATGTATATAGGATCATGTCATCTACAAACAGGGACAATTTGATTTCATCTTTTCCAATTTAGATGCCCTTCATTTCTATTTCTTGCCTGCTTGCTCTGGCTAGTACTTCCAACACTATGTTGAATGGCAATGATGAGAGTGGGCATCCTTGTCTTGTTTCTGTTCTTAAAGGAAAAGCTTTCAGCTTTTCCCCATTCAGAATCATATTGGTGATGGGTTTGTCATACATGGTTTTTATTGTGTTGAGATACTTTCCTTCTATACCTAATTTGCTGAGAGTTTTTAATCATAAAGAGACATTGAATTTTGTCAACTTCTTTTTCTGCATATATCAAGATGATCATATGGATTTTTTCCTTGATTTTGTTGATGTGGTGTATCGCATTTATTGATTCATGTATGTTGAACCACCCTTGCATCCTTGGGATGAATCCCACTTGATCATGATATAGAATCTTTTTGATGTGCTGCTATATTCTGTTTGTGCCCTTCAGTTTTCTGAGGGCAAAGACCCTGGCCACTTGGTCAGCACTCCATCCCTAACATGAGGATGTGGCAAGAACCTCATGAATGGTGATAAATCAATGTCAAGTGAAGAGAAGTACAAATACCTAAACAAGATGCTTATCAAGATGCAATCAGTAAACAAGTTGTAAATAGTCTAAATATTTAAGATTTCGTATGTTTAGGAAAACTACTGTGGCAACCATGCAAATACCTGTCAGATCTCCTACTTTAGGGAGCACAGTAAATATATAGGGCTCCATCTACTCTGCTCTGGATTCTGTTGCTGTGTTTGCTCCAACGCCATGTTTCCCAGTGGCTACTCCAAGCCACTGACTGACTGTGTAGGAATGATAGTAGGCAGACCCATTTCCAAAAAAAAGCATGGGTTCATCTCTGACTTGAGTACTACCTGATATCTTTGGTGAGTATTTTTCAGCTTATAAGGCTGCTTAGGACACACTCACTACACCTTCCTCTCCTCTTTGCTCAGAGGCTGCCTTGTATAATGGATTGACAGGTCTCCCAGACTTCCTGGGCCTCCTTTATATCTTCTCCCAGGCATTTCCCTAATAAAATTCTTGCATGTTGAATCCGATTTTGGAATTTGCTTCTCAGAGGACCAAGACCAATACAGCCATGTTATACTCACAAATGATTTTAATATTATTTGACAAGCTCTGTGGAGTACAATGTTACTGTGCTGGATTCTAGAAATGCAAATATAAGAAAGACAATTAATACTCCTAATGAAATCATACTGTATTGGAAGAAAGAGTAATTCGATACAATGAACATATGATAATTTATGTTGTATAGATTGATCCCCAAAAGGAAAGGGCTGTGGCTGGTGCAAATACACCAGTGGATCTCATTGGAGAAGAATTCTGAATAACAATGGATACTAACACTCATCTATTTGGAGACAGCCATGCAAACCATAGATCCTAGTTGGGAAGCTACTATGCCTGATTATTAGGGTTAATGATTCACTTCAGTAAAAGGTTTGTGAATCTCTACCATCTTCTACAGTAACTTCCGAACACTTGTAATATGTATCAAATAACCTGGAGGTCTTGTTAAAACTCAATAAGTTTGGGATAAGGCCTGAGACCATATATTTTTCAATAACAATTTTATGGAGATCAAATCATTGACTTATCATAAAAGTCACCCATTAAAGTGTACAAATCTATGGTTTTTAGAACATTCACAATCATGTAACCATCACCATTATCAATGTTAGAACATATTCATCATGCAGTTCACATTTTTAATACCAAGTTGTTAAGAGGCTGGTAGACTCACCAGTAACTGGCACCAAATAACACTAGCTCACTCTTGAGTGGTTTCTGTGAGGACCAGGTAAGTAACAACCAAAGTCCCACGTGGATGTGACTTCACAGGAGAGCTAGAACTTTGTCTTGCCTAAGGTTCTTTCAACAGAAACTTCACTTACAGTTAGGTAAATCCAGAAGAGAATGTTACATAAAAATCTCAGGGAAGTTTTTCCAGAGGACATGAAATGAGTTTTGAAGAAGATGATATCACTCAGATTTGATTAAAAACCTCTGAACAAAGCATCATACACAAAGGTGTTATGATGTGAAAGAATATGGCCCCTTAAAAGAACTATAAGATGTTTAGGACATTTGCGGTGAAAAGTTTGGAGGTGGCAGGCATGATGGTGAAGTAGATGTGACCAAATCTTGAAAAGCCGTGTTCCCTGCAGGAGTTTGAGCTCTTACCTGAAGGTGGTGGACAGCCATCAAGGAATATTAAGCCATAGAGTATTTGTAGCCATTGCAGAAAGGTCATTCTAGCATAAGGCCAGAAGATAAATTTGAAAAATTTGAAAATGATTGTAAGCAAAATAATCAGAATAATTTTCCAGAAATCCTAGCAATATTTGCTAAGACCCTAAATAATTAATTGGCAACTAGGTGAAAAAGTAAAAACAAGTGAAATGGAAAGATGAATACAATTTTATGAAGATTCAGATGAAAGATGTAGGAAAAATAGGGGCTTCAGATAAGACTCAGGACTCTAGCTTGGGTGACTGGAGAGGGTAATGAATATATTACATGAGACAAGAGGGAGGTGAAGGAAAAGACTTGAGTTCATGTGTTTGATTTTTATTTATTTGTATATTTTAGAGGGAGTTTGATTTTAGGGCCACATACAGCTTGAAGATACTGATCTGTAAGTCTTGTCCAGATGTTTGCTGAAATCATGGGAGTGTTTGAGACTGGCCAGGGATGGTGACCGAAAGCCAATATATAGCACCAAGGCAATATTATCATTCCAGGAGGTAACAGAGATAGGAGAGTGTGTAATGGAAATGAAAAATGAAAGATGGTGCTCTAGGAAAAAGATCATAGAAATGAACCACCAAATAGCTCAGGGGAAAGAGTCAAATGCCACATAGAAATTTAGTAGTGTAAGGACTGAAAACTTTGTAATTGGATGTGGTCTCAAGGAAGTTGTGAAGAACACTGAGGGTGGCCGGCACACTGGGGAAGAGGCTTTCTTGCCTATAGCAGCACAGTGGCTTTTAAACTCCCCCATCAGCTCCATGAAAAGCCAGCAGACTTTTGATAACAGCTTCAATCTCTTTTATTGTTACTGGTCTGTTCAGATTTTCTATATCTTCTTGGCTCGGTTTTGGTAATTCGTATGCATCCAGAAATTTATATATTTCCTCCAGATTTTCAAATTTGTTGGCATATAGATGTTTATAGTAGTCTCTAATGATTACTTGTATTTCTGAGGTGTTAGTTGTAATATCACCTTTTTCGTTTCTAATTTTTGTTATTTGGGTCTTCTCTCTTCTTAGTCTTGCAAAAGACTTGTCGATTTTATTAATCTTTTCAAAGAACCAACTTTTTATTTCATTAATCTTTTGCATTGTGTTTTGTGTTTCTGTTTCATTTAGTTTTGCTCTGATCTTAATTATTTCTTTCTGTCTACTAACTTTAGGTTTGGATTGTTCTTGTTTTTCTAGATCTTTAAGGTGAAGTGTTAGGTTATTTATTTGCCATCTTTCCTTTCTTCTGAAGTAAGCATTTAATGTAATAAATTTCCCCTTTAAAACTGCTTTTGCAGTATCCCACAGGTTTTGGTATGATGTGTCATTATTTTCATTAGTTTCAAGACATTTTTTGGTTTCCTGTTTAATTTCTCCTTGGTCCTACATGTCATTAAGTAGAATGTTGTTTAATTTCCATGAGTCTGTATAGTTTTCAGAGTTTCATTTATTACTGATTTCTAATTTCATTCCATTGTGATCAGAAAAATTACATGGAATAATTCCAATATTTTTGAATTTGTTAAGACTTGATTTGTGACTTAACATGTGCTCTATCCTGGAGAATGTTCCATGAGCTGATGAGAAGAATGAATATTCTGAGGTTGTTGGGTGGAATGTGCTATAGATATCTGCCAAATCCAATTGGTCTAAAGTATTGTTTAGATCTTGTATTTCTCTGTTGATGTTTTGCCTAGATGATCTGTCCAATGATGAGAGAGAGGTGTTCAGGTCCCCCACTATTCTGGTATTAGTGTCTATTTCTTTTTTAGATCTAATAGTGTTTGCTTTGTAAATCTAGCTGCTCCAACAATAGGTGTGTATATATTTATGATTGTTATGTCTTCTCAATGGATAGATCCTTTTATCATTATATATTGGCCATCTTTATCTCTTTTGATGGTTTTTGCTTTAAAAGCTATTTTACCAAAAGGGTCCCAACAAAGAAAAGCCCAGGACCGGATGGGTTCGCTGCAGAGTTCTTCCAAATCTTCAAGGAGGAACTGATACCTACTCTCTACAAATTTTTCCAAAAGACTGAAACAGAGGCCATTCTCCCAAACTCATTCTATGAGGCAAATATCACCCTGATACCAAAACCAGACAAAAATGCATCAAAAATAGAAAACTACAGGCCAATATCCTTGATGAATATTGATGCAAAAATCTTCAATAAAATACTAGGTAACAGAATACAGCAACACCTACAGAAAATAATACACCATGATCAAGTGGGATTAATCCCAGGGATGCAAGATTGGTTCAACATACACAAATCAATAAATGAAATCACCACATTAATGAAAACAAAAACCACATGATCATCTCTATTTGTGCTGAAAAAGCATTTGACAAAATTCAACATCCTTTCATGATGAAGACTCTCTACAAGTTAGGCATAGGTGGAAAGTATCTCAACATAATTAAAGCCAGATACAATAAGCCCAGTGCCACTACCATCCTGAATGAGGGAAAGATGAAAGTTTTTCCCTTAAAGACAGAAACTAGATAAGGATGCCCACTCTCACCACTCCTATTCAACATAGTGCAGGAAGTACTAACCAGAGCAGTCAGAGAAGAGAAGGAAATAAAGGGCATCCACATTGGAAAGGATGAAGTCAAACTGTCCCTCTTTGCGGATGATATGATCCTATGTATTGAACAGCCTAAAACTTCTACAAAAAAAAACTCCTAGAGTTGATAAACGATTTCAGCAAAGTTGCATGGTACAAAATCAACACGCAAAAATCCATGACATTTCTATACTCCACCAGTGAACATGCAGAAGAAGAAATCAAGAAAGCTAGCCCATTTACAGTAGCCACCAAAAAAATAAAGTATTTAGGAATAAGGTTGACCAAGGATGTGAAAAATCTCTATGAAAATTACTACAAACCACTGTTGAGAGAAATTAAGGAGGACACAAGAAAATGGAAAGATATCCCATGCTCTTGGATTGGAAGAATTAACATTGTGAAAATGTCCATATTACTCAAAGTGATCTACAAATTCAATGCAATCCCCATCAAAATTTCAATGACATTTTTCTCTGAGATGGAAAAAGCTATCCAGACATGTATATGGGACAACAAAAGACCACACGTAGCCTAAGCAATCCTGAGCAATCAATCAATCAATCAATCAATCAATCAATCAATCAATCAATAAAATAAAGCTGGTGGCATAACAATACCTGACTTTAAACTATATTACAAAGCTGTAATAACCAAAACAACGTGGTACTGGCATAAAAACAGACACACGGATCCATGGAACAGAATAGAGAACCTAGAAATTAACCCATATGCCTAGAGACAACTTATCTTTGACAAAGGCAGCAAGTCTATATACTGGAGAAGAGACTGCTTTTTGAACAAATGATTTTGGGAAAACTGGATAATCATATGTAGGAGAATGAAACTAGACCCGTATCTTTCACCATATACCAAAATCAAGTCAAAATGGATTAAATAATTAAATATACAGCCTGAAACAATAAAACTCCTTAAAGAAAACACAGGGGAAACACTCCAGGAAATAGTAGTGGGTACAGAATTCATGAATAGGACTCAAAAAGCACAGGAAACTAAGGTAAAATAAACAAATGGGATTATATCAAACTAAAAAGCTTCTGCACAGCAAAAGAAACTATCAACAGAGTAAAAAAAACAACCAATGGAGTGGGAGAAAATAGTTGCTAAATATACATCTGACAAAGGATTAATATCCAGAATATATAAGGAACTCAAACAGCTTTATAACAACAACAACAACAAAAAAACAAATAACACAAAAAATGGGCAAATGAGCTGAATAGACATTTCTCAAAGAAAGATATACAAATGGCCAACAGACACATGAAAAAGTGTTCAGTATCACTCAGCATCTGGGAAATGCAAATCAAAACCACTCTGAGATACCATCTCACTCCAGTTAGGATGGCTAACATCTAAAAGACTGAGAACGATAAGTGCTGGGGAGGTTGTGGAGGAAAAGGAACTCTCGTACATTGTTGGTGGGGCTGCAAAATGGTGCAGCCTTTATGGAAAATGGTATGGAGGTTCCTCAAACAATTACAGACAGATCTATCATAAGACCCAGCTATCCCACTGCTGGAAATATACCCAGAAGAATGGAAATCATCATGCTGAAGGGATACCTGTACTCCAATATTTATTGCAGCTCCATATACCATAGCTAAGAGCTGGGACCAGCCGAAATGTCCATCATCTGATGAGTGGATATGGAAACTGGTACATCTACACCATGGAATACTACTCTGCTATAAAAAAGAATGAAATACTGCCATTCGCAACAACATGGATGGACTTAGAGAAAATAATGTTAAGTGACACAAGTCAGGCACAGAAAGAAAAATACCACATGTTCTCACTTACTTCTGGGAGCTAACAATTAATAAATAAGTGAACAAACAAACAAATAAAGGGTGGGGGAAGAAGACAGAATAACCACAAAAGTTCCTTGAAATATTTAAGCCAAGTGCACAGATATGATGGGGGGCAGGGAGGAATGGGTAAAGGGATGTGAAAATCAAGTACAATATATTTTGAAAAGTAAAATAAAATAAAATAAAATAAAATAAAATAAAAGCCATCCAACAACAGGGTACAGCTGTGCGGGCAACTACTGCCGTGTACGTTAGTAACATATCCTGCATAGTCAGAGGAGACTGCAGAGCAAGGCTGTGCCAGGATTAAGGGTTCTGTTTGTTTTGTTTTGTTTTGTTCATTTTTGTTGGATGCCTTTAATAAAGGTAAAGTGGAAAAAATTCTGAATAAACAATAAGATCACATAGTTTGTTTTTCAGGATCTCTCCTTTGTAGGTCAGTTTTTCTTTCTACTGATGTTTTTCAAATTCCCCAAAATATGCATGAGCCAATCACAGATGTTTGTAATAAAAATCAAAAGACCTAATATATGTAAGTTATTTTGAAATGTGAAATTAATACAGCATTGTAAATTATTATCCTAATTACTATTACCTAAATCTAAAAAGCAATTCCATGAATGACAATCATTTTTTAAGGGCAAAAGAGCCCCGGTCAAGTAAATGCTAAAACATGGAAAGTTCACTGTAACTTATTTTGCCATTTTTAATCTTCACACAGAAGTCTAGTTTACTTCTGCTGTCTCCCTGAGTTCTAACAGCTAGAACTCAGCAGATCCCAGCACCAGGATTCAACTTCCCGTCAAGGCCAGTGTCCATTCACTCAGCCACGCTTCTTGACAATGTTGCATTTGAGGATAGATTGAATGGGATAGGAAAATATTAAATAATATAATTGTGAAGGATTTCGGCACAATTTTGAAATTACTATAGATTATGTTCCATTGAATGTTTTCATTAGGGAGTAACTCGAAATCTTTGAGCTTCTGAAAAACCTGCAGAAACTTGTAGAGTAAAAAATGTGAGTATAACTGTGGAGGAGGCCATGAGGGATTTAGAAGTGTAGTCTGCAAGATACAAATGATTCTTACCCTCGAAGTAAATAAAGCTTTTCCCTGTGTTTACAATGGAGTTGCTGTCATCATACTTAAAACTGAATTATAGAATGATGTATTTTCAAGTGAATGGACAGTGGTATTTGTTTCTTCATAATATTACCCACTGTCAGTGGAAATCATAAAATGTATATAAAAGGTGGCAAGACATAATAATATTTATGAAATAGAATAAAAGATACATATTGTAAAACAGAGATTTTTTTTTCAGAAAGAATAGCCACCTATAAGTTTGGTTTTGCTTTCAGAACACCGCAAGAAGGTTTGGTGAGATGGTCCACAAAAGTGATGAATGAGCCATATTGACTTTTGTGCCAGGACCTGTAGTTATAGTCAAAGTGGACATTCTGGATACAAGTGAAGGAACAAATTCTCCCAAAATTTAAGTATGAGGAAGAAATAAATAGAAGTAGTGTTTCTCAAAATAGTTGCATAGAAATCATTGCAGGAAAACATGAAACACTGAATTCTTACTATAGCTTATTTGAATTGCTGATGTATATTCAATTAAAAATTACATGTAGATATAGTTATGAATTTGGTATCTGCCATGTTGAAGAATTACTTTCTGCTAGGACCTTATAGTTTTAGATGAATGTGGCATTGTGAGGAGTTAGAGATGAAATAATCTCTTTCTGATAGTTTGTTTTTTTGATACTTCCAGCCTCTTCTTTTCAGGATTACTTAATTCCAAAGATAAATTATGACTGGATAAGGAGAAATATCCTTTCTGTTCTCAGCCAATTTTGAAGCCAGGGAGAGTTACAAGTATAGTGCATACTTACTTGTGTACTTTACAGCATATAAAGAAAAAAATAGTTTTGTTGATTCTGATTGAGAGTGGAAAAACTTGAGACAATTTCCATCCCATAAGGAACTGTAGCAGTTACCAGAGTAGAAAGAAACTTGCGTGTGATAGATGTTTGTTGCAGTGTGCTGTATTTTGTTCATACTTGTTTATGCCACAGCTTTTGTTTCAATGGCTATGCTTGGCATACTTAAACTTGTATATAAGTTTGTTTTGTGTGTGAATATTTTGAAAAGTGTAAACTTTAGTTTTGGTATATGAAAAGCTGTTGGAATTCTTTCTCCTTTCTGCTTCTCCGAAATCCTATAATGGTCGTTATTATTTTTTTTATGGGAATAGGAATTTCCGATTAATTAAAACATAGCTTTAACCCCAGGCAAAACTGGGATGGAAACAGGTTTTTCCTCATTGTCTATTGATACTATTTTAAATTATTTTCATGGTTTTGAAATCTTTCCAGTGAATTCAGAGTGTTACTACTGGTTTGATCTTGCTGGCCAAGAAGAGGCCATCTGCCAAACTAATTGACTCCAGGCAATTTAATGAACACAATATCCTTCCCATAAGTACGGTATTTGAAGAGGGAGGAATATAGCACTTCTTCATACAGTACAGAAAGCACGGGTTCAGGATGTAGACAAGCCCATTTGGGGATGAGATCCACATAATACGTAACCTGAACAAGTTATTTCTTTGAGCATCATTTCTTATTTATAAATCATCATTTGATTTCGGGGGAGGATTTAACATGAACATATACATCCATCTGTTCCTCAGGCAATGTGCTAGATTTTAGAGATTCTGTGGAACCAAAGTACATGCTCACATAGAGTTCCTAATCTAACAAAACGGATAGGTTTTTACTACAGCTTTGTGTAAAAGAGTGACCAAATCAGACTAGTGTTCTTTTGCAGGGAGTATACAACATTCCATGCACACAAAGTACAAGGGGTCATTATCCATCCAGTGGTTAGAGAAGGCATTTGGAGTTGTTGACAATTTATACTCAATTTAAAAAATATGTAAAAGCACCCTCACAAAACATGGGTGAATCAACCAAAAGGAATATGGATCTAATAGTACAGTGTCAGACTCTGTATTACCTGCAATGCTCAGGAGCAGGTGGATCTCTACTGTCACACCACGGCTAATGACATCCTCCACCACACAAGCAGATACTTTGCTGCTGGCTGTTGCAAATTCAGATAGTTTGCTTATTTTATAAATAGAACCCAGGCATTTTTTACATTTTAAACAGAGTTTGTCACTAAAACAACACACATAGCCACAGAGCCCCCCCCACCCACACACAATAATATAGGAACCAAAACTGTTGGTTAATTGGGAATATTGATTAAAAGGGGGAATCTTTAAAAATTACATATACCCCCAAATATATGAATTAATACAAATGTATCATTGAATATTTACTTGTCAGTCTTTTGAGGTAAGGGCAAGTAATTTTCTTTGAGCACATGCTTGCTAATTAGTCTTACATCTTTTTTTTCCTGTGTAAATGGTTACGTGGCTTGCATTTTCCATACAATATTTTCATTTTCAGGGTTTTTTTTAAGTGTAATAATATGAAATTCTTCAAAAGCAATTGAATAGAGAATCCTTTTTATATTTTTTATGTGTTTCTCAAACTTTTTCAATTGTCTTACTTTAATTTTGATAACATTTGTGCTTGATGACTCACCTTTATTATATCTATTCAAACAGTTATAGATTACATAGACCTGATTCTGTGTTTTGGCATAGATATTTCAACAAATTATGTGTGTTTTTAAATATTATGTTATATAATTACAATAACAAGCTATGCTGGTTTAAACAGGTTTGGAGACAAATGTAGCTAACTCTTGACCCTAAATAAAAGTTTCATGATTGGCAGGAGCAGAAGTGAACAGTGTCGTGTAGGCTGCCCATAATATGTATGCAGAGCTCCAAGGTGGCAGTCAGTACAGCTGACTTTTTCACTTCAAATTAAGACAATTTCAGAACATAAGATTTTACTCCCTGTGAAGTCAATGTTACTAATGTCCATTAAAAGAAGTTTTCTTAAATGCCCTTCAATGTTTTCATCTTCTAAATATCTTTAGCTTTTATGAAACTCTCAACGGTCATACGTTTCCTAAACAAAGTGTAACTTGACCAAACTGAGAGTCATGGACTCCCCCCCCCCCCCCATCCTTTATTAGGATTCTGGACAGGATATTAAGAACATAGGTAATTAGGTAGGTAGGTAGATAGAAAGATGATAGAGATAGATGGATAAATAGATACATGAGAGACGATAGATTCACATACATGTTATTTAAAGGTCAGTTTTCATAATGAAAATTGTTTTAAAATACTTTTTATTAGTAATGTTATCTTTAATAACTACAATTAATGCACTTTATTTAAGATGTAGGAATAAGTTATCTTAAAGATTATTTTAAAGGTTAAAGTAACATAAATTAGCAATCATGATTTTAATAAGAAAAATTTACTGAGTTGTAAGAATCAAATGAGAATATTTAGTATAAGCATCACATAAATAATTTCCATTGATAAATGTTAGTTTTCTTGCGTTTGCCATGAGCGTTTCCCAAAGTCATACAATGAATCAGTGTCCACTTGATGCATCACACCCTAGCTGCTTAGGAAGTATACTAGTATTTGCAAAGGCGAGGTTCCAGATTGTGAGGAGGAAGCCTCTAAGAAATCCTACCTTGGGTTGTTTTCTGTCTTCAAATGCTTGGACCAGCATCATTTACTAACTAAACAGAATTCTTTTTAAGAGACATTGAAGCAAAATAGACTAATTGTCTTTATTTTGAAAACAAGTACTGTTTGCGCACTGTTATTTATTTGACTTGACATGCCGAGTTAAATCAAGTTGCCTTCAGCAGAATGGAAGAGATGTTACAGAGTACAAGACAGGTTACACTCTGATATTTCAGAGGGCAGGTCAAAGGCTGATATAGTAAGAATAATTTATATTTGCCATGCTTGGCAATAATTTTACATGGAACTGGGATTGAATTTGATGTGTAAAGAACAATACTGAGGGTGAAGAAGGCGGAAAAAGGATTTTCAGTGCTATAAAGATAATACTTTACAAAAATCAAGATTTATTTGGTAACAAAAGGCCTATGAAGGGGAAAAAAACCCCTACAAACTAAAGCTAATATTTTCATCTAAATAAAACAACAGCAACAACAATGACTTGGTAGTTTATTTCTTTCGTGACTCTTGAAACTGAAAATAGTTTATATATTTTTGTTCCATTTATAGAATCTTTGCTGAAAAACTATTATGTGCCAGCCACTTTGCTAAGTCATTTATTGGGGGATTTTGATCATATAATGGTCTGAACAAATATTCTTCATTTTTGTTATATCCAATCTGTACCTCTCAGGAAAACTCACATTGAAACAGTGGTGGTCTGCTTTGGGAGTCTGAAGGAGACTTTGGATATGGCAGGTGTGGGATGACCTGTCTGCAGCAATCTAGTATCTATTCTGTGCATGTGTGGGTCTGGGGTGAGGGAGAATGGACAGGAGGAGGGGTGTATCATTGACTTAAAACATCATCACTGAAAGGAAGAGGACCCTCCTCCAGTTTCTGGGTGCAGCTCTGTGAGTGACCAGGCATTTCTGTTGACATCAGAGATACTCCCCCACTCTTGGGCATGGAGTATCCTACATTTCTCTCCTGAAAACCCAGAGGAAGCCAAGCCATGGCAAACCACAGGAACTCAAGAGAAAGATCTCCTCCTTGAGCTTCAACTGTCTCTGTTTCTAAGATACAACAGTCTGACCTCCATGTCCACTGAAATAAATGGGCAAATATTTTAATCTACAAACAGGCCTTTAATATCTAATTATGGAGAATTTCTAAGCAGATGCAACTCGTATTCAGGTTTCTGCAACTCGTATTACAAGTTTCTGAAATCATGGATTCTGATGTACTGTCGAAAATCACATTACCAAAACATGACAGAAGTCAGAACCAGGAACCTCAATGGAGAGCATAAAACATGGGGAAACCATATTAGGGACTATTGGTAAAACTACCTGCACTATTTTTTCCATTTTGGGCAGGAGCATTTAAATTATGTCCTGCAATGTTCAAAGAATGTTCATATGTGTATCCGTTGGGATTGTACTCATATTTAAGGGATAGAAAACCCTACCACAACTGCTTGCATAGCTAAGCAGTTGTGTCCTCTCATCCAACAGGAAACACAGGTGCAGGCAGCACCTCCATCAGTGGCCATTGTCAGGCTTCGAGCTGCCATCATGTGGCAGTAGATGATTTTGATGCACCACACATGTCATTCCATCTGCAGCTGTGTTGGATACTCTGTGTGAGCTCAAACAAGCCATTTGTCTTTCAACTTTTGACCTCTCCAGCACTGAGCCTTCTCAGCCCTCCTACAGGCACACAGAACCTGAAAGAGCAGAGAGTTATAGCACCTGGAACCAACCCCAATTAATGGGAGATAGGACTTTTTGTTCTTTAAACCTGGGGTCCACAAACTTTTTGTTAAAAGACATTTAGTAAATATATCAGCATTTGCTGGCCATACAGTCTTTGTTGCGTCTACTCAACAATACCACACTGCAGTACGGAAACAGCCATCAACAATACAGAAAAACAGCTGGCATATATTTCATATCAGAATATTATTAATATGTGAGTAAAACTAAATTTGAATTAAGAATATGCAGATGCTCCACAACTTGTGAGGGGGTTAAATCCTAATAAAACCCAATGTAAGTTGAAAACATCCTGAGTCGAAAAAGCATCTAATACACTTAACCTACCAAACATGACAGCTTAGCTTGGCCACTGCCTTAAACATGCTCAGAACACACGTTAGCCTAACACAAAGCCTGTTGTATAATGCAGTGCTGAGTATCTTATGTAATGTACTGAACACTGAACTGAAAGTGAACAGGAGGATGACTGTGTGGGTGCCCCACACAGTCCACTCAGCTTGGAGTCCACTCAATGCAGACCACATTCACACTCTCATAAAGTTGAACAGTAGTAAGTGAAACCATCATAAATTAGGGACCCTATGTAGATATAATCATCCTAATTGTAGGCTAGTAAATTAAATCTAAAGTTATACCAAAAAAATAACGTACAAACCAGATACATTGGATTTCAGGAATACATAAATGGCTTAATTCTAAACGTATTAAAATAGAGAAAAAAGAATGAAGTTATTTTAATCCCAAAATCAGAAAGTTAATATGACAGCATAAAATAAAGTATTTGACCAACTGTACCTAAAAATGCAGGGGTAAAAATCTTAATTTAAAAACTAGTTAATCAAAGGTTACATCAAAATTATTATGTAGCATGACAAAGTGTTTAATTCTATGTATACATTAATAGTTTAACCTAACATAAATTACAATAGAAAAAAAACCCTCTCAACCTGACATTTGAAAACATTAAATGACCTCTGTAAAATAAAGATTAATAAATTAGGAGTAGATTAAGAGTACTAGATATCATAAATACTGCTTTCATAAACTGAAAAACAAAAGTATTAACTGTTAAAATATTAAAGTAGCTTTTATTAAAATCAGTACAAATCAGAGCAGAGTGCTATGTCCACTATGGATAAGTACTGGAGTATTTTGGAGATGATAACTAATAACAGTCATGAAAAAATAAAACAAACAATACTATATTGCATAAAAAAAACACCCTTAAAATAAATATTTTAATTTGCTTTATTGAATACCTAGAAAATCAAAGGCTGGACTAAAAAGGGCCTGGAATTATTTGCATAATTTGATAAAATAGCTATCTAGAAAATAAATATATAAAACCATCATATTGTATTTTCTTTAAATTAACAGTAAGCAGTAAAAGAATGTATCTCATTCCAAATAGTGAAAAACATGCTAAAATCTTTTAAAAAGAAGAAAACCCTGACATTTGTGACAACACTCACAAACCCGGAGGACACTGTGCTAACTGAAATAAGCCAGACACAGAAAGACAAACACTATATGACATGACTTATACTTGGAATCTAAAAAGTCAAAATAGTGGAAGCAGTTGCCTGGGACTTGGGAAGGATCAGAGGGTAGAAAGTTTCAGTTATCAGATGAACAAATTTGGGGGATCTAATGTACAGTAGGAGTGGTGATGAATGTGTTAATTATTCTTTTTGCTGTCATTTAATTATTTTATTTAAGGGTATGCACATTTATTTGCTCAAATAACAAATACAAAAACAGAATAACAGATAAATAACAAAAACTCTGTAGAAAGCAGGGCTTCAATTTTTCACAAAAACAAGATGTAAGACATTAAAATTTACATATTTCATTTTATAATCTCTATAATAATTTCAAATAAAGTCTTCCAAAAGCATGCAAATATCAAATTAATTTCAACAGAGGAAGATGAGTAAACTTTTCCAAGGCAAATTAATTTCCAAGTATATCAACAAGTCTACTTAATAAAAAGAAATCAAGAACAGATAGTAAATATTTAAGTTTAGCAAAATAAAGTGCATAAAAAATCAATAAAATAGAAGATAAACACAAGGTCACTTCAGAAAGTTCCCAGAAAAACAAAATTGAAAGATACTAGAAATTTTCCATGACCTTTTTTTGTTTTGTTTAAATATTTCCTTAAAAAATTGATTAAAATCATAGAAAATATGTTCTCTGACAACAATAACAGAAAGAAATTTAGAAAATTCACAAATGTGTGGTAATTAAACAACACTCTCCTAAATAAACAATGGGAAAAAAAAATCATAGGGAAATTAGAGAGTACATTGAGATAAAGATCAAAATGCAACATATCAAAATGCATAGGCTTCAGGGCTCATGCAGGCATAGAGGAAAATCTATCCTCACAAAAACCTATATTAAAAATAAGAAAAATCTCAAATCAGTAACATAAACTTCTACCTTAAGAAAATAGAAAAAGTAGAACAAACTAAACGAAAAGCAAATATAAATATGAAATAACAAATGTTACAACAGAAATATATGAAATATGGAACTAAAAAACAATAGAGAAAATCAACAAAGCCAAAAGTTGATTCTTTAAAAAGATCAACAAAATTTGCAAACCTTTATCTAAACTGACCAAGAAAAAAGAGAGAAGACCAGAATTACTAAAATCAGAAATAAAGTGGGGGCATTATTACATTGCCACTATGGCTTTTTGTGCTGGTAAGATTTAGTTTCTTTGCCATTATCATTTATATTTTTGTTCTACCAGTGGGTTTTGCTCTTTCTTGTGTATTTGTGGTAGTGATTATTGTTTTTTGGATTCCAGATGGAGGACTTTCTTAAGGATTTCTTGTAGGGCTGGTCATGTGGTGGTGAAGTCCTACAGTTTTTGTTTGTCTAGAAAATACAGTACTTTCCCCTTATTTCTGAAAGATAGCCTTGCTGGGTATAGTATTCTTGGCTGCCAGTTTTTTTCTTTTCATATTTTGACTATATCATCCCATTTTCTTCTGGCTATAGAGTTTCTTTTGAAAAGTCTGCTGTTATTCTCATAAGGGCTCTCTTACAGGTGTCTTGACACTTTTCTCATGCTTCCTTCAAAAATGAAGGACAAATACTATATTTCCCAGACAAACAAAAACTGAAGGAGTTCACCACCACATGATCAGCCCTACAAGAAATCATCAAGGGAGTACTGTACCTGCTATCTGAAAAACAACCATCACTAACATGAAAGAAACCTCAAGAAACCAACAAACACAGAAGACAAAGAGTAAAATGGAAAGAAAGGAACAAAAGATATTTAAAACATCCAAATAAAAATCAATAAAATGCTGGGAGTAAATCAACACCTTTCAATAATAACTCAATGTAAAAGGATTAAATTCCCCACTCAAGAGACATCAACTGACTGATTGGGTAAAAAAGAAAGGCCCACCAATCTGCTGTCTTCAAGAGACTCACCTCACCTCTAAAGACACACACAGACTAAGAGTGAAAGGATGGAAAAAGATATACCATGCAAATATAAACCAAAATCAAGCAAGAGTAGCTATTCTTATATCAGAAAAAAATATACTTTAAAGCAAAAACTATATAATGATAAAGGGAGCTATCCAGCAAGAAAACATAACAATCATAAATATATATACACCCAATGTCAAAGCAGCCAGAGTTATAGAACAAGCACAATTAGACATAAAGAAAGAGATTGACCAAATAGCATAATACTAGGGGACCTAAGCACCCCCTCTAAACATAGTACAGATAATCTAGGCCAAAAATCAACAGAGAAACACAACATCTAAACAACACATCAGACCCACTGGACTAGGCAGACATCTATAGAACATTTCATCCAACAACCACAGAATATACATTCTTCTCATCAGCACATGGAACATTCTCAAGGATAAACCATATGTCAGGTCACAAATCAAGTCTCAACAAATTTTTTAAAAGTTGAAATTATTTCATGTATTTTTTCAGACCACTGTGGATTAAAAGTAGAAACAATAATAAATGAAACTCTGGAAACTATACAAACACATGGAAATTAAACAATATTCTACTGAATGGCATATGAGTCTAAGAAGAAATTAAGCAAGAAATCAAAAAATTTATTGAAACTAAGGAAAATAATGACACATCATACCAAAACCTGTGGGACACTGCAAAGGCAGTATTAAGAGTGAAGCTTATTGCACTAAATACTTACATCTATCAGAAGAATAGAAAGATTGCAAATAACCTAATGCTTCACCTCAAAGAACTAGAAAAACAAGAAAAATCCAACCCCAAAATAAATTGATGGGAAAAATACTTAAGATCAGAGCAGAACTAAATAAAATAGAAACCCCTACAACAATGCAAAAGATCAATGAAACAAAAAGTTGTTTTTTCAAGAAGATAAACAAAATAGATAAGGCATTAGCTAGGTTAACTAAAAAAGAAGAGAGAAGACACAAACAACAAAAATTAGAAATGAAAAAGGTGACATACCACTGAAATACAAAGAATGATTAGAGACTGTTATAATCCACTATATGCCCCCAAATTTGAAAACCTAGAGGAAATGGACATATTTCTGGACACATGGAAACTACCAAGAACGAATGAGGAAGACATAGAAAACCTGAACAGACCAATAACAATCAGAGATTGAAGCTGTAATCAGCAGTCTCCCAATAAAGAAAAGCCCAGGATGGCTTACTGCTGAATTCTACCAAACAGTTAAAGAGGAATTCATAACAATTATCTTCAAACTATTCCAAAAAATTGAATCAGAAACCATTGTCCCAAATGCATTCTTTGAGGCAAATTTCACCCTGATACCAAAAGCAGACAAAAATGCAACAAAAAAAGAAAACTACAGGCCAATATCTTTAATGAATACAGATGCAAAAATCCTCAATAAAATGTTGGCAAATAGAATACAGCAACACATCCAAAAAAATTATACACCACAATCAAGTGGGATTCATCCCAGGGATGAAAGGATGGTTCAACATATCCCAAGTCTTTAAATGTCATACACCACATCAATAAAACCACAGACAAAAACCATATGATTTTCTCAATAGATGCTGAAAAAACACTTGACAAAATTCAACATCATTTCATGACAAAGACTCTCAACAAATTAGGTATAGAAGTAAAGAATCTTAACACAACAAAAGCCATGTATGACAAACCCACTTACAATATCATCCTGAATGGGGAAAAGTTGAAAGCTTTCCATTAAGAGCAGACACAAAACAAGGATGCCCACTCTTGCCACTCCTATTCAACACAGTATTGGAAGTACTATCCAGAGCAATCAGGAAAGAGAAAGAAATAAAGGGCATCCAGATTGGAAAAGACAAAGTCAAACTGTTCCTGTTTACAGATGACTTCATATAGGATCATGTCATCTGCAAACAGGGACAATTTGACTTCGTCTAAAGACTCTGCCAAAAACCTTAAAATTGATAAATGATTTCCACAAAGTTGTAGGATACAAAATCAGCATGTGAAAATCAGTATCATTTTTATATTCCAACAATGAACTAACTGAAAAAGAAATCAAGAAAGCTAGTGTATTTACAATAGTAACCAAAAAAATAGAATAGTCAGGAATAAAGATAACTAAAGATGGAAAAGATCTCTACAATGAGAACTACAAATTACTGCCAAAAGAAACTAAAGAGGACAAGAAAGAAAGAAAGAAATTAAAGACAAATTAAAGATGGAAAGACATTCCATGCTCTTGGATTGGAAGAATTAACATTGTGAAAATGTCAGTACTACCCAAAGTGATCTCTAGATTCAATGCAATCCCCACCAAAATACAAATGACATTCTTCACAGAAACAGAAAAAACAATCCTAACATTCATATGGAACAACAAAAGACCCCAAATCCAATTCAATCCTGATCAAAAATAAATAAATAAAACCAGACTTATAACATTACCTGACTTCAAATTATACTACAAAGTTATAGTAACCAAAACAGCATTGTGCTGGCATAAAAAGAGACACATGGACCAATGAGACAGAATAGAGCACCCAGAAATCAGTTTATATACCTACAGCCATGTAATCTTTGATAAAGGCACCAAGAACATACACTGGGGAAAAGACTGCTTCTTGGATAAATGGTGCTGGGAAAATTGGACATCCATATGTAGAAGAATGAAACTAGACCCTACCTTCGCCATAAACCCAAATCAACTCAAAATGGATTAAAGAATTAAATATATGATCTGAAACTATAAATTTCCTAAAAGAAAACATATGGGAAACACTTCAGAAAATAGGATTTGGCATAGACTTTTTGAATATGACCCCCAAAGCACAAGAAACCAAAAGAAAAATAAACAAATGGGATTATATCAAACTAAAAAGCTTCTGCACAGCAATAGAAACAATTAACAGAGCTAAAAGACAACCAACAGAGTAGGAAAAAATATTTTCAAAATATACATCTGACAAAGGGTTAATATCCAGAATATACAAGGAACTCAAACAACTTTACAGCAAAAAAAAAAAAAAAAAAAGTAACTGAATTAAAAAATGGGCAAAGGAGCTGAATAGGCATTTCTCAAAGGAAGAGATAAGAATGGCCAACAGACACATGAAAAAGTGCTCAATATCACTCAGCATCTGGGAAATGCAAATCAAAACCACATTGAGATATCATCTCACTCTAGTTAGGATGGCTATTATCAAAAAGACAGAGAATGACAAATGCTGGCAAGGATGAAGAGAGAGGGAAGCCCTTCTGCACTGTTGGTGGGAAGGTAAAATGGTGCAGCCATTATGGAAAATGGTATGGAGGGTCCTCAAGCAAGTAGAGATAGAACTGTCATATGACCCAGTTATCCCACTGCTTGGAATATACCCAAAGGAATGGAAATCATCATTTTGAAGGGATACCTGCACCCTCATGTTAATTGCAGCTCTGTTTACAGTAGCCAAGAGTTGGAACTAACCTAAATGCCCATCACTGGATGAGAAGATAAAAAATATGTGGTATATTGACACAATGAAATACTACTCTGTTATGGAAAAGAATGAAATATTGCCATATGCAGCAACATGGATGAAGTTAGAGAAATTATGTTAAGTGAAATACACCAAGCACAGAAAGAGAAATACTGTATATTCTCACTTATATGTGGGAACTAATGAGAGAGAGAGAGAGAGAGAGAGAGAGAGAGAGAAAACATACAACAATCACAATAATACATTGAACTTTTTAAGAATGGGGAACAGAACTAAGGTTGCTGGGATATGGGCGGGGGGAAAGGTAGGAATTGGTAAAGGGCCACAAAAATTGATTACATTGTATAATGATAAATAAAAAATAAATTAAAATATAAGTAAACAGAATAAAATAAAATAAAATTCAGTCTACCTCTTTCTCTTGTTGGCTATGTTAGGTTAGTATGCCAGAAATGTTTTATTTCAGACTTCCTTTTCACAAGCATTCAGCTCAAGGCTTACAGTGACTATTGCTCCTACTTCTGTGCTGATACAGGAGTCATATTCCAGTAACTTCTGGAGCTCTGTTATCCTCACTCTGAAAATTTATGTGTGACTCTACCTGATCATGTCATTGGCAGAATAACCTTCAGAATTATGAAAGACAGAGTCATAAAATATTCGAGCATTTTAAGTGGAAAACTTTATATTTCACTTACAGAAGACCAGCCCTTCTGAACAGATTTTTTTTTTAATGCCAGGACTCATTTTCTCAGTGGAGAATGAGGCATGAAGCCACTTGAAGAATATATTCGATAACTTTATCATCAAGGTTAATATTGTAAAGCAATTTTTATAATACTGGAACCAACATATCCAACTATTCCTTCTTGACAAAGTTCTCATCGCTTGGTTGAATGAGAAATGCTTATTTGTCATTGTTTCACATTCACATAAAAATATTCAAATACTTTTTAGACATTATTTCCAGAGTGTGCACACAATTTGGACTTGCTATAGAGTAAAAAGCACTTAACCTAAGAAGTAATTTATTATAACTTTAGAATCCAGCATATCATAGAATAAGAAGACTAAGCTTATTTATCCTGTGTGATCAAAATGTATGTGATTCTTTAGAATTTCTAGAACATTCTGGAAAAATAAAACAGGAATTGTATTAGTTCATTTTGTATTGCTACAACAGAATACCTGAGACTGGGTAATTTATAAGGAACAGAGGTTTATTTGGCTTACAATTCTGGAACAGCTGCATCTGGTGCAGGCCTCAGGCTGCTTCTACTCATGGCAGAAAGTGGCAGGCAGCTGGTGGGTAAAAGCAGATCACATGGCGAGAGGAAGCAAGAGAGAGAGAGAGGAGGTGTCAGGGTCTTTTAAACAACCAGCTCTCCTGGGAACTAATAGAGTGAGATCTCACTTAGGCCCCCCCTCCCCCAGGGAGAGCTTTAATCCATTCATGAAGGATCTGCCTCCATGACTCAAACAGCTCCCAACATTGCCACATTGGGGATCAGATTTCCAGATGAGTTTTGGTGAGGACAACACATCCAAACTCTATCAGGAAGGAATAATCTTTATCTAACACTAATTTTTGGCTTTAGTATATGATATATTTTCCTACTTTTTAAATAAAAAACATGAAATCTAAAGACTTTAACTTATGCACAGGGAAATGCCAATATTTCAAAGTAAACTGGTAAATAGTTACAGAGGAGGAGGGTAAGGCACATCGACAGCCCTCATGCCTCTTGGCAAAATCGTTTTCACTGGATTTCTGTCTGAATCCTAAAATTTATTTATTCTTATAGAATTTTTTTCACTTTAATAAACATCACAGAACTTGCTCTCAGTGACTTTTCAGTGAGAACCGATGTTGCTTTCCTAGATCACTAAGTTGAGTTGTTCTCTCTGTTGCCACCAGACTGTAACAGCAAGCATTTACCGTTAACTGAAAGTCACAGGGATTAGGAAGAAGACAACATTCTCCCTATTCATTTTTTATTTATTTTTTAATATCAGGTCTGAAATCAGATTATATTTGTGTTTTGCTTCACAATCTAGCAATACTGGTTAGATTAGCAATTAGCAAACTGAGGCATGCTAAGTATACCATGACTTGGTAAGAGCTCAGTGAATGGGGCACTAGAGGAGGAGGAAAGGATTAGCACGCGTAGTTTTAGGTTGCATATCACAGAAAGCACCTACTTGCTTCTCTGTTTTCCAAATTATGATTTAAGAACAATCCACTTGATAGTAAAGGGTAAGATTGCACACCTGCAATTTGGAGATATGATTTGCTGGTCAACTTGGAATTTCCTATCTATTCAGACATTTGAGACTTTTAACTCGCTTAGAGGACACTATCAGCAGGCTCTGCCCCGGAGCAGAAACTATGCTCCAATGGCTGGAGCAGGTACTAAAACTCCAAGAAGCAAGAATTTATTTCTTCAGTAGTTTTATTCATTTACATAATTTCCAATAATTTATTTCAAATAAGTATTTAGAAAATGATAGTAACATGAGTTAAGATTTGTTAACTTCCAAGCACTTTCTCAGCACCATACCTGCCTTGCATGTGCAGACTCACATAAATCTCACAATATCCTGTAAGGTAGATAATATGATTATCTCTACCTTATGCGTAAGAAGATAGAAGCAAAGAGGATCTTAGTTATTTACTGCAGGCCACATAGCTGACATTGCTGAGCCGCTTATGCGAGGAGCTGACTGAAATCCCAGTTCTTACTCCCATTCCATACAGGCTCCAGAGAACCCTGGGAAGTTTGAAAGAAAAACCCAGATCCTATCATTTGAACCTATCAAACTGTTTTCTTTTATATTTTTCTCTATCGTTTATAATATTAAAATTCATTCTTATGTTTCACAGTTGTTAGTTTTTCACATGACAAAATTATCAGCTCTATGTTATTATTCTAAATAGTCAAATATAGATTAATATTAAAACTATGCTCATTTAGAAAAAAATTAATTTCTTAAAAGAATTGAAGGCAGAATAATATAATCTAGAACTTCTGTGTGTTAGACTTAGATAGGGATGCCCGAGTTCTCTTTGAGTGACAGAATTCCACTCCTAACTGGCTCAGAAAAATACTGGGGGATATATTGGCTCAGAAAAACTAATGAAGGGTTAAACCCCTGAACTGTTGGGAATGAGGCACAGACCTGGGCCTCAGAAACAACTGAGCAACAAGACAAAACAAAACAAACAAACAAAAAAACTTCTAAAAGTCATTTTCCAGTCCTAATTTTTTTCTCTGAGTTAGCCTTTTTTTCTTTCTCACTGGCTTTCTCTACATGGTGGAAAAATATAGCCAGTGAAAGTGCCCAATTTTCTATTTTATCACTGCCACCACCGAGAGATGCCCGATTCTCTTTTACAGTTGCAATTTGAAACATTTTAGGAAAATGCTCAGGTTGATATTGCTGGGAAATGGCCTCCTTGGATTAGTCGAGGGTCTTCAGATGCTCTGCCAGGCTCGGGTGGTCCTGTGCTTCCCAGCATCATGCAGGTGAGTGGGGGTGGCGTGGGCCTGCACAGACCAGACCTAAGAAAAACCATGTTGCAGTCCAGCAGGATGCAGCACGGTGGGATTTCAGAGTTGAAGAATGGCAACTCAGATCTTAGCTAATTACTACTTGGGTGACTTTACCAAGTCACATACTGAATCCCTTTTCACATTATTGTGACAGTTACATGAGATAATATGCAAACAGACAACAATAGCTAGTATTAAACTAGCTGGCTATCATTTTTGATCAAGGCCCCCATATTGATTCACTCCACATAACAAGTTTATGATGTAAGGACAATTAATATCCCCTTCCAGATGAGAACCTGAGGTATAGGGAAAGTAATCTGCTGAAAATCTCATATTTAGTACATTCAGAAGCTAGCTTATCAATCTTAAAAACATGCTTGTTCTTACAAGACAGTGCAGTACTCAGATGGGATATGCACTATGTACTGCTGTGAATTGGATTCATAATTGCCAGGAATGTAAAAATATCCCTCATTCTTCATTAATGATTATTCATAAGTCTTGTTCATGATAATTCAGTCTTGCTTTGAGAAATACAATACCTAGGTGCGTGGACTCTGGAGCCAGCCTGCATGGGTTCAAACTGTAGCTTTGCCACTTACCAAGTATTGAGCCTTGTATATGTTGCTCATCAGCTCCTTGTTTTGGTTTTCTTTCCTGTCAAAAGGTGATAGTAATAGTACCTACCTTTGGGGGTTACTATAAAGAAAAAATTAATGAATCAATACTTGTGAGAGCTCTACTAGTGCCTCATCCTTAATAAACACTTAAGAAATAGCTGCTACTATTGCTACCAAATACTATTATCATTAATACCACTACTACTACTGATACTACTACCAGTATTACTGTTATCACTACTACTACCACTGCTGCCACTACTACTGCCACCATCACTACCACTATTGCTACCACCATGATTACTATAACTACTACTACCATAACTAGTACTACTATTATCACTGTTACTACCACCATCACCAGCCATACTACCACCACCACCATTACTGCCAACACCAACACCATTACTAATGTAATAATGAGTTTTCTTCCTCTTAACCCACTATTTTCTATTAATCACATTTTAATTTACACATTCTATTTTTATTTTTATTACCCATATTTCATTTAGTCAAGAAGTATGTAACAAGTTCTTAACCTGCACTAAACTGGTAAAGAAACAGTGTAGAATATGTAAAAGGAACAAACCACGTAGCCGTGGAATGAGTGCAGATGTATAAGGCTACCAGTGATATTTACAAGGCAGCTTGTTATAACTTTGCATAAACATATTGTAGGATACTTGGACCTACAGGAAACACTGACAAATTCTTTTTTTCCCCATTATATCATTTTCTTTCTGCTGATACTTTGTCAATGCATCGAACTGAACTTGTCATTGTAAGTAAAATATTTGTGTATTTGATTTATTTTTATCTAAGAATATTAGAATGCTTTCTGTTTTTATTGCCTATTAATACACACATGCAATGAACATACAGAATAGTCTTTCAATATCCTTATTTTCCATACATAAGTGCTTTTGAATATAGCAATAGCATCTTCAAATAGAATCAAGATTTACTGTGTTGGATGTTTGAAGACTAATTTTGGCTTCTGACTTGACTCTGTCATTTATTGTTCAGTGAAGTTGAGCAAGTTAGAACCTCTGAGTCTTAGTTTCCATAACTGTAAAATAAAATGCTTTGACTGTATGGTCTCTAAGCCCCCTTGAAGTTCTGATGGTCCTAGTTCTACATAAAATGCACATAAACCAAGTACATTCTAGAGCATTTAACCTCATCAGTTTATCAGCATATACAGAATTTTACATACAAAAAGAAAAAACAATGTGAAAGGCACCTGCCAGAAACAATGTTTATGTCATTTGGAAGGTAACGGAGGCTGATAGATAGGTATGAGAAAGTAAAAGGATTCAATAAAATAAATAAAGATATAAACTTACTTTAGTTATATTGTACAGAATACTTTAGAATAATTAGAAATTGGGAAACTAGCAACATGGTATAGAATTTGTCCAGGATTTACTTATTTATTATGTTTATGTGTGAGTATTTATGGGGTACAGAATTGACTATCAGTATTTGTGTACAATATGTGGTGATCAAATCAATATTATTCATGTGTTCATCATTACAAATCATAATTACTTTTTGTGTTTCTTACCTAAATATTCTCTATCTCACCTTCCCCTCCCCTTTCTGACCTCTCGTAACTATAGGTCTGTTCTCTCCTTCTGAAAGTTCAACATTTTATTATGGTCTTTCTTTCTTTCTTTCTTAGCTCCACTTATGACTGAGGACATGTGGTATTTCTCTTTCTGTGCCTGGCTTATTTCACTTAATGTAATTTTCTCCAGGCTCATCCATATTGCTGAGAATGGCAGAATTTTATTATTATATTTTTTCGGGGGGGAGGGGGCTGAGTAGCATTCCATTGTGTAAATATACCACATTTTCCTTATCCAGTCGTTCATTGATGGACATTTAGATTGACCAAGATTTAAACGAAAATATATGACTGCACAAAAAAGAACAGAATGGATTTTAAATCAGGAAAATAAAGCAGTGTTTGAGCTTGAAACTCAGTGGGAAAAGAGAATAAATGCGATAAGGCAAGAGTATTTATCTTAAATCTAAATCTTAAGTGGAAGGTTTCTGGATGGAAAGCTGGTAGTAACGGTGTATTTTGGTGGTAAAAATCTTGAGATGGGGACTAACCTAGGTGAAGTTATTTAGTAGGCTGACATTGTTGATGCTGGTCTCTTGCTTCCAAGGTCAGCGTGTCCTTCATTCAGTGCCTGCTACACTTGCTTTGCGCCCCTAGTCTCCTGTGCCACACAAACACACGCCCTTGCGGGCTGTGTCCATGCTTATGTAGACAAGTGTTTCTCAAACACTTTAGCCCATGATTCCTTTAGATAAACATAAATATATTGAAGACATCCTTGTGTCCCCTACCTCACCTCAATTTCTACTTATTTTGCAAAGCACACAGTAAGATGGGTAAATGTTTCCTGGCTTATTCCAGGCAGAGGGTTCCACTGTGCTTATGGGCCTGGAGAGGGTATGGGGATGGGAAAGGTAGAGAAAGAGGGAGTGAGGTACCTTCAGGGGCTGAAGTAGGTTTCAAATCCAGGGTGGAAAGGAAGGTCATGGACAGAGATGGGCTGGGCACCATGCAGGAGGTAGATCCAAAGACCCTGTAATGCTGCTAAGCTGTTTGGACTTCATCCTCAAGGCAGTTAGGAGAGCTTCAAGACTATTGAGCAAGGGATGGCACTGAGATTTATGTGTTAGAAAGATCATTCAGGCTACCATGTCAACAACTAATTGGAGGGCTGAGACCAAAGCTCAGGATCAGGGAGGAGATTGATGGCGGGTGAGGGGTCCAGTGGCCTGAACTGGGGAGGGCCGTGTTATGGGGACAGGAAAATGCATTTGAAAGAACAGGTGACTAGCTGAAGGAAAACAGGAGCTGTAAGGAGAATAAATTCCAGAGGTATATCTGGTAAAATACAGCACCAGTAGTTCTCCTCATAGAAAATTGAATTGTCTGAGCTCCCACAGGAAGAATGCACCACACAAACAGAAGAGAATCTAATTTCTTTGCTTATAAAATGGAGATGACAGCACATTTATTTAACATATTTATTGAGTGCCTATTACATGCTAAACACAAACACTCCACAGATTCAGAGAGCTCATAACTCCCAGCATTGTGGTAAAAATGAAAAAACTAAGTGGAAATATATGACAAGACAAAGTTGTCAATACTGAGTGTGAAACTTAGATCACTAGAGTATAACATCTTAGGTGTATTTGTGGTGATAGCTACATAACTTTAAGAAATCACGTGACTCATTTACAACCTATTTTGGCAGTTTTTATCTGGGCATTGCAGAGGTTTACATAAATACAGACTATCAGCTGATGGTAATCATTGCACTGCTCAGCACTCCAACACACGATTGCATTGGCGTATAAAAGCATGGACACTTAAATTGTCAGACAGTTAATTTGAGAAAATAAATGTGTTTGCTGGTTTCGGTGCTTCTGAAAGGAGAAACTAGGATGCTGAACAGGTCTTAGGTGAATTCCTAATGATGAGTAAATAAACCAATTCTACAATAGTGAGAAGACGATGCAGTTAAACTCAGCTAGAATCTCCTTATAGTTTATTCACTGCTGCAAAAAACGTAAGGAGATCAGGTATCTGAGAAGATCTTTATATTAAGAAAGCAAAAGTGCAGTCTTTTCTCACATGTTATGGAACTTCAGATTGCTAAAATATTCTTCTTATAATTTCTCATTAATTCTCATATTCTCATAATTTTCAAACAAAAATTTCCTTTCAGAATAAAATTTGCCTTATAGCTATGACAAAGCACTGGTCATTTTGTTTTGTTTTGTTTTTCCTACTGGGAAATAGTGGTATATGGAGGTCAAAGGAAGAAACACTTGTAAGCAAACCAGCCAATTACTTAAAGATGCACATTAATAGTCAGGATAGTTCTTTAACATGTTCTGACCCTTGTCACATCATACTTACGGAGATAGGAAATGGGACACAGAAAACTAATGGGGAGCAATGTTTAGAGGGGATGTGTATCAGGGTTTCCTGGTCTTTCCTATTCAGAATGACCAAGGCACTTGTTAAACACCAATTCGTAGTCACCCTACAGACCCAGGGAATCAGAATCCTCTAGGAAGGACGCTGCAAGCCTGTGCGGTTAACACTACCATCTCTCAGCACCTTGAATTATCATATTTGGGAAAACTTCTTATGGGGTAATAACATATAAGGAGTCTTGTATGACAAATAGCTACTTAACTCACAAGTAACAGTTAAAAATGCTGAAAGGTCACCACAGATTTACTTTCTTAAGAGATTTGTCCTGAGCCACACCGGTCGTGAGTGGCAGAGCTAGACATCCCATTTCCAAAGGTGATTTCACTTTTAACACAACTGAATATAAATAAATATGATGCAGGGTTTTCAGTGTCTTTTTCTTAGCATTAAGTCAACAACAACACCACAAACACTTCAGTAATGGCCTGGATTATGTCCCCCAAATTCATATTTTGAGGTACTAACCCCCAGTACCTCAGAATTCAACTGTAATCGGACAACATATCTCTTAAGGGATAAGTCAATTAAAATGAGTCCATTCGGGAGGGCACTAATCCAATATGACTGGTGTCCTTATAAAAGGAGATCAGGACAGACAGAGCGGGAAGACCATGTGAAGATGCACTATGGGCCAAGGAGGGAGGCTTTGGGAAAAACCAACCCTGTTGGAACCTGGATCTGAGTTCTAGCCTCCAGAACTGTGAGAAAAGGAATGTCCAGTGTGTAAGCTGCCCAGTCTGTGCCCCTTTGTTATGGTAGCCCTAACAAACACCTCTTAGCATGTGCATAGCATTTCTGCTAAAGGGTAGATGTAACAAATAATTGTTTAGAAATGTTTTACAGACTGTGAAATAATATATGATGTTTTTAAAGCAAAAGTTATTTAAAAAATTAACACTGCATATTATTAAAACTGACATCTAAACATAAGATCATGAAAAGCAATATAGCCCTAACTACATGAATGAAATAGACGTAGCTTTATGTTTAATTTGTTTATAAGTTATTGATACGGTTTCAAATTATTGATGAATAAGGCAGAAAATGATCCCATTTACATGCCAAATTACCTCCAAGGGGCTGTCCTTCCTTATATTTGTGCTAGGCAGAGCTGAAGAAAATTGTTGCCAAATTCCTAAAGAAATTGGCTCCGGTCATTTAAGCTTATTGCTAAAATTGGAGTGTTAGGCAGAAGAAAGTATTAGAATGGGATTAAATACTCCATAGAATTGTTCAAGTATTTTCTTTGTTAAAGGGTTTGTAACCGGATTACAAATTCCTCTTGCTGGTATGTAGTCGCTTGCATTGAACATACGTTATCTCATTTTCACATCATACTACCTCATAAATGATACTAGAAAATAATTACTTATCTACTGACATAGCCATACCTGAAAGCACTCAGATTTCTGCTGTCCTTGTACAAGAGTCAAACTGCTTGTTCTTGAAAGGCATGTTTAATTTTTGGCTTAGAGTTCTTAAAAGAGGTCATGTGGATAAGAACCAAATTGCAGAGGCCTCATTTGGATGTTAGGTAAACTAGTAAGTGAACATATACAGTTTTAACCTCAGAAACTCAATAATCATTTCTTCCTCTGATTGTGAAATTAAATCCTGGCTAAGAATGTAAGCAGTCATTTGAAGCAATTACATACAAAATTTTAAATATAGGTTTGACCACTACTTGTTTTCTATACTGTTAACAGTCTCAAGAGGACTTAATAATTGTTGTTTTTAAAATGTACTAGCTAAATTGAAGGACCTAATTTGGTCCACTATCTTTTTCTGTTTGTTATTTTATATAGGCATCAAGTATTCTTTATTTATGAGTGTGTCACATAGTAACCACTCAAATATGTATTTAATTAATGTCCAGTAAGTTTAAATATGCAACATTAGAACATGCATTTTTTAGTGAAAAGCACATAAAATATAATTTATTTACTAAGCCCACTGTTGTAATAAGTGCTCTGTACTAAGAACTGCAAGCTCAGAGGTTAGAAAGATAAGATGTGAACTTGGAGCTCAAGTCTGGTCTGACAGGAGGGCACCGCTGCAGGGTGTCCTAAGTGCCCATTGTACAGTGCGTTATGTGTGTATGGTAAGATGTAATGAGTGCCAATTGTGTGTCATGCTAAGCGCCCACCATATGGTACACAAAATGCAGATAATATGGCATGCTAAGTGCCTTAGTACGGTGTGCTAGGTACCCATCATGTAGTATGCTACATGTCCATTTTACATGTACCATCCGTCCATCATATAGTGAACTTAGTGCCCATTGTATGGTTTGCTTAAGTGCCCATCATATGGCATGCTAAGTGCCTTTGTATGGGGTGCTATTTATAGGAGTCCATGGACAGTAAGAGAATGTTTCATAAAAGAAGTAACATTTTAGCTGCCCCTTAAACAATAGTTTAAAGGCACAAGCTTTAGTGTCAGGCATGCCCAAGACGAATCTCAGCTCTTCTTTTCAATAGCTGTGAGGTTGGTCAAACTATTTACTATCTTTGAACCACCATTTCCTGATTTATAAAACTAGGCTAAAACTATCAATTTCATGCAGTTACAAGAATGAAGTGAGATAACGTACAAGGGTACTTCAAAAGTTTGTGGAAAAATGAAATTTAACAATAATATGGATCTCATGTACTTTTTGAAGTCCCCTCATATATAAAATAGTTAAAAATGTGACTCTAGTGTTAGGCCAGGGTTTGATTTTCAGCTCATAGCAACCATCTACTAGGTGGTAACTTTGAACAGATCACGTAAGCTCTCAGTGCAGATGAGTTCCCCACATGTAAATGAAAGACACCCATTTATACCCTAAGGGTTTATATTAAATGAGCACATTCATGTAAATATGAGGGTACTTCAAAAAGTTCACGGAAAGATTCATATGATCTTTTAATTCTATTTTTCCATGGACTTTTTGAAGTACCTTCATATGCCTACCAACTTTCTTTGCATGTAACAATCACTCAATAAATGTTAAAATATACTTATTACTCTTGATATATAGTAAATGTTCAAGGCTCAATAGTTAGAAGTCATCACCCCTTAGACACTCACCCAGAAATATTTGGAGATGTGGGAGGGCAGCCAGGCAGAGAACAAAATGTACTAACTGATGGAAGTACATGGAATATTTTGACTTTTTTTATTGTTCATTTTGAGCACATTATAGAGGACATAGGGTAGGACTGGAAAGCAAATATAGATGATAATCATCATCACAATAATAATATTCAATAATTGTTAGTGTTTATTAAGCCATTTTTTCTTATGTCAAGTTAGGATGCAACAGAAAGTATGTACTGAAGTCAGACTTTAGCAGGTACTTTTAATTGTCTACTTTTATAGTGCATTCAGGCTTTGATTTTTAAAAAAGTACCATAAACTAGGTATCTTATAAATAATAAAGTTTATCTCTTACAGTTCTGGAGGCTGAGAAATCCAAGACCAAGACACCAGCAAATTTGGCATCTGGTGAGAGTGCACTTTCTGATTCCAGACGGTACCTTCTAGCTGTGTGCACATACACTGGAAGGGGCAGGAGTCTCTCTTGGGTATTAATCCTATTCGTAAGGGTCCCAACCCCATGATCTAATCACCTCCCCAAATCCCTATCTCTTGATTACCATCACCTTGGGCATTAGGATTTCAACACGTCAATTTTAGGGAAACATAAACATTCAGACCATAGCAACTACCCAACAATGACTCTTTATTCCAACTCAAATGTGTGTCTTCCTTACTAATAGCAATTCTATTTTGTTCATATGTCAATATGCCTGGACCAAGAAAATAAATAATGATTAGTTCGAAGCAAACATAGTGATACAATTATTTATAATAGTAATTGATCAGAAATAGGACATGCAACCCAATTCTGACCAACAAGACATATGAAAAAGAATAGAGAATCATAAGAAGAGCTGTCTCTGTTCAGATAACCCTTTGCTGCCATGCTTTGAACTTTGTCATGTGAGCACCTGATGGCTGGAGCTGCAGCAGTCCTCTTGGGTCAATATACCTAAGGGTAAATGGCCACACACTGGGGAAGGTGAAGTGAAAGGACAGTGATAGAGGGCAGGGATATTTAGGAATGTTACTTATGTAGATTACTCAGTAATGAAAACAGTGATTTTCAGTATAGAAAGGGTCATGTGACTAAATCTCTAAGAATATCAATCAAAGTGTTTAGATTCAGATTGACCAAGTTAAATTAGGGGCATCACACTGAATAGTTTTGTGAGGTGATTTCAACAGTGACTGATACAAATGAAAAAATAGATTTGAATAGAAGGACAGTTTAAAACAATTTTTTTTCATAATGGTTCATTAGAATGTACACAAATTTGATTAAAATAAATTAATAGTAAATAATGAAATAATATTGAGAAATTAGATTAGTATATTCTTTCAAAAAGTTTAGTATTGACTGAAAAGAAAAGGATGTGTGTTAAGAAGACAAAATTAAGAGACATATATACATAATGTCATAACTTGAGAAGATAGAGAATTAAGAGACATGTTTGTATATATGTATGTGTGTATATATGTGTGTGTGTGTGTGTGTGTGTGTGTATTATATATATATGTTATATATATGTGTGTATATATATGTATATCATACAGATCCTAACGTTGGTGATTGTCGAGATGGTGCTGTGGAGTAAAGCATGTGACCTAACCTTATCAGTTAAGAAATGTTTGGTACAGCTGCTGATAGTGTTCAGGGTAGACAGAAAGGCAGATGAAAACACAAGTCCATGAGCTATGAGGACCAGAAAAGGTCCAAGTGAACAATGAAACTGAAACCCACATTCTACAAAGTGAAGGATTACAGGCATGGTCCTCAGGAGCATGTGATCCTGGGGGAAGCATGCTTTTAAGTTTATAAATACGCCCAGGTTGTACTGGGGGCATAAAAGTTGAAGTGGTTAAGAACCTCTGCAGTCAGGGATACAGATATGGACAGTTAAGTCACCTGGTAAATGAAGCAATGGAATAGTCATGTTAGAGAAATTTGTTGTATGATATCAGAGAGGGCTTAGTGTGTTCTGGTTCAATTTATGATGAGTTCTTTTAAAAAGAAAGAAAAAAAATCCTTAGAAATGGTGGAGGAGCAACTCAATGCAGAGGTTGGACCTGAGGCTGACGCCCACTCTTCAGACTGTGAGGCTTGCGGTCTGCATGAGAGAGGCATTTTGAAAGCCATTTATTGTTACTTTTAATAGTGATAATGAGGTACTAATAATGCATTAAAATACATTTTTTGAGCACTAAGAGGGAACATGAGGTCATAATGTGTTACAGTTCCCTCTGTGTAAGGGAGACAAAAAAAGAAAGAATTACTCAAAGTACCATGAATGAGGCCTGGAGGTACTGCAGCCCATCAGGGGAGCAGCAGCCCCAATTCAAAATCAGCCTTTCTTTTTAATGACAAGACAAGGAAGTTTCACAAGAAAAATCAGTTGATTCAATCATCAAAGAAGGACATAAAAACAGGCAGTGTTACAGAAGTAAATTATGGCTAAGTATAGCTTTAAACAACTGAAACAAGTAACAGCAGTAAGATTAACTATGTGAAATTCTAGAATGCAATTTGTAAAAAGCTAAGTCAATCCATCAAACAAACAGCTTGTCCTTAGCAAACATTTTCTTTTCCAGATACTTCCCTACAGCAATTTCCTGAGCATATTTAAACAGCATTCAACCAGTTTCCTTAACATATCTTAAGAACAATCAGTAGGTTAAATAGTCAATAGTCCTTTGAGCTGGAATTGAACCAGCAACCTAAAATAGTCAAAGTACACAATCCCATCCCTAAACAGTGATTAGAATTGATTAGATGGCTTTTGTCTAACTTGTCTGTGGACTATTGTCCCCTACTCGAGGGCTATACCCCCATGCATGCATTCACCTAAAAATCCTATTCTAAGATGGAGAAGGAGAATCAAGATTTCTAACCCCTCTACAATAATGCACTTATTGACTTAGCAATATTAAAAAATGGCACATCAGATTTAATCATCTTGAATGACTTAGGCAAAGGGTTTCTTTGCAACAGGTGATCATTATAGTTCTTTTTCATCAAACTAGTTCTTCTAATCCCCAGGCAAGAGGTGGAATGTCAGGAACAGAATGTCTAAGGCTTTCTCAGGGCTTGAATCTATTTAGAGCTGACTTTCTCAAGGCCTGGCAATTGTCTTGTAATATCTGCAGGGAAGCCTCCTGTTCTAGACCCAGATTTGCCTGAATTGAAACATTCAGACATACAATGAGTTTTCTATCACTGTCAATGCTATTTTGATTAGATTTTAGTAATGCTGCATTCCAGAATGCCCAAACCTAATATCTTATATCTTTATATTTCCATTCTTACCAAAACATATGAACTCACTGACCAAAGTATACCATTAGGACATATTCTCTTCAGCGAAGAAAATGTTCTCCATTTATTTTTATTGGATTACCTTTGAAGATGTTTTGTAAATTCAATTATTTTCTTTTCTGACTGACTGCCTTTGTATGGCACAGAGATGCCTTTGTATATACCACTACATCTAAACATACCTTCTAAGATCCCTTCTGTATCAAACAGTTGGTTTTTGAATTTGTATCCATGACTATCATGTTAAGCTGTTCATTGGACTGGGAGAGAGCCTAAAGAAGTGTCTTTTACTACAAACAAATGGGAGCAATGAAACTTTAAATCATTTACACTGGATAGCACTGAATATTAATTTTCTAATGTGAATCTCTAATTATTCTCTAATGAGGAAGCACAACTCACAAATATATTGTGGAAAAAAATTATGCAAAAAAAAATCATGCTTATCTGAGGATCAGTAGCGATGTTTTAATTTCATCTCCCTCTGTTACTACTAGTGAACATGAATGAAGATGGAGTCATACATCAAGCACAAAGTAAATGAAGCAATACTTGTGATGAAGGGGTAAGCAGGGAAATATCTTGCCATTTTTCAATGTATCACTTATCTGTCTTTGGATATGAGCCTGTATAAAGAGACTATAAATTTAAAAGCAGTATTACTTTATAAAATAAAAACATTCATGCCTATAGCAAAGGTGCTAAAATTCACATGTCCTAACAACAATAATAAGTAATTATAATCTTTAAAAAATGCCTGTATGAATGTTCATATAAATAAACTCCCTATTACTCTCAGTACTTCATCGTAGGTTCACATTCTAATATTGTGACCCAATAGTGGTATGATTTCACATAAGTGAAGTTTTTTGTTTCTCCCTCTATAAAGTGGAGAAAATAATTGACCTGCCTCGTGGGGTGCTGAGGCATGAATGAGATAATGTGCTTAAGTTCTTACTACAACACTCAACTCATAGCTCGCTCTATAGATCTTAGTTCTAATTATAATTACAAAACGTTTAAGTCGAACTTCATTCAAACAGTCTACATGCTCATCCCGTTCTTTAAAGAACTCACAATTTATCTTTATATTATTACATACTCAGAAGTTGCAAATACGTATTGCACTCGTGTCATTTTAGTAACTTGTGATGGTACATCCATTTAACTCCCAGGCATGGTTTTGTCAGTCAGAAAGATAAGGAAATTACCTAGAAGTCCAATGTCACTGAGAATTGGTGTGACCAATATTAAGAATCCAAACACAATCTGATGAAGATAAAATTGATGAGAGACAATTGTATTCTCTGAAATCACATATATTTTAACTTATAACATTTAATTTATTTATTAATGTACAAATATTTATTGAGTGCCTACTACATACCAAGTACTATAGTAGGTACTAGGAACACAGGAATAAATAAATTAAAAATATCTTCCCTACTATTGTTTACATTTTATATGGTTAATTTAACATATAGGATGCCTGATCATGAATGGTTAAGTTAGTTTTTATTTCAAGGATTCACAGCATAGCAGAAGAAAGCCTTGGTTTTTATTTTCCAAGTAGAAGGCAGAAGGCAAGGATATAAACAAATCTGAACTGAAACTTTAGTTTAAAACCAAGACTCTCAAATTGCAAAATGTATAGTCCAGAAAGAATACGAGTTTGTCTGCAAAAGTTGAGAACATGGGTTATGACTGCCTTGGCCTGGGTCTTGAGTGAGGCATAAGATACTACTACTAACAGTTCTACCCACAAACTTGCCCTCACTTGACCCCTAGGTTTAAATTTATACTACCCAGATGGAGAAATATTTCAGGCTTGAAACTTCCCCCAATTGTGTTATGAAGAAACCATCCTCAACTCACATGTATTACTGGTTTCTCAAGATTAATAACAACCAAACATAATGTCATAGCTCATAATCAACAATTACAAATACAGCAGGAAATAAATTTCTGTTATCTAAGGTCTGAAGAAAACCTAAAACAAAGTACTGTTATATGTCAAGAATTTCAGATCTTTGAGTGATTACATATTTCAAACTGGGATGCTTAGCAAGACAGTCCTCAAGGAGGTGGTGCTTAAATAGCCTACACTGTTAAGTAGGAGTTATTTAAGCCAAATATAGAAAATGGGTGTGTTTTCTTCAAGGTTCAGTATGTTATATAAAGGATGCGAAACTCAACCTATGCTGACAGTGGTGGGTTGCTGTCAGAGAGGAAGAGATCCCTGAATTGTTGAGAACGTGAGAGGTAGTTCTAGCTCTTATTATAGCAGAGGCAAAAGTCGAATCAATGGAGTGAAGAAATCACCCAGGTTAGTCAGACACGTAGGACTAATCAGAGAAGAGGAGGAATGGAACTTGGAAATTGCCAATATGCATGGGAGGGCACAGGAAGAGGAACTTTCACATGGGGCTTTCAATGTAAGATGAGATAAAAAGAAAATACTTTTGTCAAACCGAAAAGATGATGGTTAATGAAGCCACGAGTCACAGAGATGTTAGGTGAAGAATAAGCATATGTACGTAGGATTTGATAAGCAGGCTTTTTCTGACTTTATGGGAAAGCTGTTTCAGTGGAACTTGGAGGGAAATGTAATGAGCAAGTGTAAACAAAAATTTCAAAAATCTCTACTGTGGCAGGAAAAAGAGATAGAATGATAATTAGAGGGAATGTATGGGTGATAGAATACATTTTTTTTCAGAAAATGTTTTAAAAATGAGAGACACTCATGTATATGTGCTTAAGGAGAAAAGACAGTTGAGAAGTTAAACTAAGGGTAAGAGAAAAGAGGGCATTCTTGAGTAACTGATGAATGTGGTTCCTGAAGAAGCTGAGATTCAGAGCACAGATGTCCACAGATGTTCACAGTGGACTGGATGGAGACTAGTAAGCTTACTACGGAAAAACATCCAGCTTTGATGATATTCTTTCAATGGTTATATGAGTATTTTTCAGTCCTCTATTATGTTATTTACAATGAAAAATGGGTCAAATAAGTAGAAACTATAGCATAGATCCCAGAGAGAAATAGCTGCACAGGTTCAATATGTCAACTCAGCAGTCCAACATTTTGAAGCAAATATTTCTGTGAGACTTGGGTTTTTTTTCTCCTGCCTGGCTGCGTGATGCAGAATGAGAAAAGCTAAGTTCCTTCAAAGACATACCCCTGTCAACAAGAAAAAGGATCAAAAGTAACTTGATTTTCTTCATGGCTATTCATCCTCTTACTAAGACTCTGTTCTCAAAGCCTCCTGAATGAAGTCAGGTTTTATTTTATCTATGTGCATTAATATTTGAATCTGATTCTCAATCAAAATCCTTAAAGTCCTTAAATAGCATTTCATCATGTGATAATAAAGAGTCCAAAAATAAAATATTACATAAAAGAATGAAACTGAAGAACTGTGGTCTTTTATGTGTATTTTTATTTTTATAGGCATTTGTCATTATTTGAATTGATATTCTAGCTCTATTTGTGTGTTTCCCAACAAACAAATTTGTTCATAGCTACCATTAATATGTAGCAGACATTAAAATGATCGATGGTCAGCAAGAACTATTGTATTGCTGTTCATATCTGTTCTTGGGCATATGATTTTTTTGCATTAGTTAAACTTTGAATAGTCTTTCAGGATTTTCTTTGGCTTTCTTTATAATGTTCCTGTTTAGACAAAAGAAAAATATAAAAGAAAATGTGGGGCACTCAGGAAAGAGATTCCCTATATTCTGTCAGAGCTATCTTAAAATCACTACCTTCATCTTACAAAATTCAGTAATTAATTTGCAGATTTTGCAATTATAGGAATGCTTTTCTTTTGAATCTTTTTTAAAAATAATTTCTTTGACCATAGATTCCTCCACCTGGGCCAATCTTTACTTCTTTCCTAACTGTCTGATCCAACCTTCTTCATCATATATGTGGTACCTCTTTATTTATTTATTCTGGGAAGATCAGGATTCCTCCTCAGAACTATTTTTTAAGCTTCTTCTGCTTTATAATCTGCATTTTCTGATGGTTATTCCATAAACTCCAGACCAGACAATTTCCACTCATCTCCCTCCCTCTTCTCTCAGTTTCCTTTTTCTGTCTCACATCCTCCTTCTCATTAAACTCCACACTCAAATTTCCAATTCCTTCCTGAAGTATCGATTTGGTCTGTGTTGAAAGTTAGTTTAGCTTGTGCTGCGATTGGCACAAAGATGACTATGACTTATCCCTGCCCTCAAAAAGCTGGTATGCAGCAGACCTACGAGCCAGTGAGCCCCATGGTGACTTACGGGGGCTCTGACAGCAGCACATGCAGGGTGTGGGGTTGGGAGCCTAGAGGAAGTTGTGCTCAGTACTACCTAAAGGACGAAGAGGTCAGGAGAATCTTTAAAAGTGACACACTTTAACTGTCTGTTGAACGAGAGTAGGTTTTCACCAAGCAGAACAGGGTCCGCAGCACTCCTGCAGTGCTCTTTGGAAAGGAATTCGAGAACAGCCTGAAATACTATGGCACAGCTGGGAAAAGCCACTGCTGCAGAGTGGCTTGATTTCAGCAAAATAGCAGTCTCAGAGGAGTCTTTCTGATATCACAAGAAATAGAAACATCATCCCATACACAGAGTGATTGTATCGTATCTAGAAACCCTCCCAGGCAGTGAGGAGATGAGACTGGCAGAGATTGGCAGGTGACAAATGAAGGCAGCATAACACTAATCAGGGGGTCGGTCAGCCCATCCCTCCTCACTGTGTGTGTGGCAGGGTCTGAGTCCCCCACCTCATGGGCTGATTTCTAGCCTTACAGGTGCTCCACTGCCTGCAGCCAGTGCTCCCTCACTCCTCCAGCAGACGTGCCCGTTGTGCCTGCTGTGCTCCACGCACAAGAACAGGTGTGGGACACAGTGCCGAACAAAACTAGGACTTTGCACTGAAGGAGTGTGTCTTCCGGTGGAGGAAGATGGGCACTAAGTAAGTAAACATATAAACAGGTAGTATGTTAGAAGGTAACAAGTGTCACTGAGTATAAACAAAGCCATGCAAAGGTGACAGAGTGACAGTGTGCTATTGTATGTAGCGTGGCCAGGAGGCCTCCAACTGAATGTCAGAGCTGACAGTGACATGCAGGAAATGACTGGGAGTAAACCAAGAGATCCAAGGAGAGGCCCTGGGTGGAAGTCTGTGCCTGTCCTGAGGCACCATCAGAACAGAGATGGCGTTTCACAGTGCCGTGCAACGAGGTCGCCTTGGAGATGACTATACAGAGGAAAGAGTTCTCAGAACTGAGTTCCAGTGTCTTCCAAAACTTATGGGTTGCAGTGATGAGTCAGAACCAACAGAAGAACCAGGAATTATCACCAGTGAGGAAAGAGGAAACCAGGAGAAGGGGGTGTCCTGACAGTCGGTGCGGAGCGTGTTTCCACAAGAGAGAGGGTGTGATTGGTCCTGGTGTGTTCATTTTCCATTGCTGAATATTGTGCTGGTGTTATCTCAGCTCCGTGACTTAATACAGATCACGTGTGTTATCTCACAGTGTCTGTGAGTCTGGAGTCTGGGCACAGGTTGGCTGAGTTCTCTGTTTCAGGGACTTGTTGGGCTGGAGTCCAGGGTGCTTATAAAAGGCAGCATAATCGTGGAGTGGCATCCCACCAACTTGGCCTGTTCACTTGGTTGGAAGAAAGTGGCAGATCCTACTGTCTGTCAAGGGCAGGGGTGGCACAAAGACGTTCATACCAGAAGGTGGTGCTCGGGGAGGTGTGAAACGCTGCTGATGGGGCAGATAAGATGAGGACTGAGAATGGATCGTTATCGACAACACTGATGAGTTTCAGGGTTAGAGCCATTGTTCAAGAGAGAATGGATGAGAGGAATTACATAAAGCAGAAGCCTGATCACATCAAGTCTCTGCTTTAACACCTTTAAAACCCATCCATTTCCTAGAGTCATGTTCTAACTTTATTGAAATGTTTTAAAAAAGCTTTATTGAGGTATAATTTACCTATAATACAATTGTAAATACACAGCCTGATAATTTTTGGTGAATTACAGTGATGTGCAACCATCAGCACATTCCAGTTTTACAATATTCACATAACCCTGTGAGGCCTCATGATGCCTGCTTCCATCCAGTCTCCACTGTCACCCCACCCAAGACAGCCACTGATCCGTTTGTCTCTACAGACTTGCCTTTTCTGGACGTTTCATAGAAATGGAATCATACAATAGGTGGTCTTTTGCCTCCGGATTCTTTCACTTAGCACAATATTTTTGAGGCTTGTGTTGTAGCAATATTAGCAGATTGTCCCTTTGAAGTACTAATTAGTATTTCATTGTATGGATATACCAAAGTTTGTTTACATTTACATGTAGGTAGACACTTGGATTGTTTCCAATTCAGGACTATTATGAATAATGTTTAGCTTGGACTTCAAAGAAGCTTTTGTCACACCCTCCACTTTCTAATAAATCCAAACTTCCCTTTCAGCTTCTTTTCTCTCTTCCCCTGCAGAATCCACTATGCACATCTGTGTCCCAGGCAGGAAGGCTTCTTTCTCACCATTCCATGAATTCATCCATTTCCTTTGTATCTGCCTGGTTTTGTTCAGACTATGGCTTTGCCCATAATTCTCTTTTCTGGCTTTTCTACCCAGAAAAGTATTATTAATTTCTTAATTTCCAGTTCAGATATCACTTTCTTGGTGAAACCTGTTTCAACTTGCCCAGGCAAAATTGCTCACTTGTTTTGTAGTCCTATTGTATGCAATACTTAGATACATTCTTTCTTATATATAGTGAATATTTGAGTGTTTACAATAATACTTTCTATTTAAAATACAAATAAAAAAGAGACATGGCCCTTTCACGTATGCAGTGCACTTCTCTATGTCTTATTAAAACATTTATGTAACTTTCCTTTATTTTGATTGGTGTTAGCGAATTTTTATAAATATGTGTATAGATTGCAAGTTCAGTGTGATCGCAACTATTTCTAACAAATTCATATGTTAATCATATGTATTGACACTAATAGGTCCTTAATAAATGTTTTTTGATTACATTATGGGTGAATTTATGTTTCTTATGCAGAGAAGGCTTAATATTAAATGAAGATTCAAAATATATTTATTTTAATAAATATTATTTTTACTTTAAAAATTGTTTTGTTATTTATTTTACAAAATTTATTGAAACATTTGATTTTACATATCTGTGGGGTACTGCATTGAATATCAATATATGTGTGCAATATGTGATGCTCAAATCAGGATAATTAATATATTCAACATTACTCAATGTAATCATTTTTGGTGGCCCTTTACCAATATCTCACTAGCCCCCCTCCCCCTCTCCTTTTCTGACCTCTGGTAACCTCAGTACTGTTCTCTCCTTTTCAAAGTTCAGTGTACTATTGTGATTGTTGCGTCTTTCTTTTTTTAATTGAATTTTTAAATTTTTTATATTTTGTAGCTCCTACTTATGAGTGAGGACATGTGGTACTACTCTGTGCCTGTCCTATTTCACTTAACATAATTTTATCTAAATTCTTCCATGTTGCTGTGAATGGCAGAATTTCATTCTTTTTCATGGCTAAGTACTATTCCATTGTGTATATATACCACATTTTTTATCTAGTCATCCATTGAGAGACATTTAGTTTGGTTTCAACTCTTAGCTATTGTAAACACAGCTGTGATAAACAAGGGTGTGCAGGTATCCCTTCAACATGGTGATTCCATTTTGGGGTGTATATACCCCGCAGTGGAATTGTTATATCTTCTGGGTGGATAGATTCCTTTATCATTATATAATGGCCTTTTTTGTCTCTTTTTATAGTGTTTGGCTTAAAGTCTGTTTTATTCAATATAAGAATAGCTACTCCTTCTCATTTTCAGTTTCATTTGCATGGTATATCTTTTTCCATCCCTTTGCTTTTAGTCTCTGTGTATTTTTACAGGTGAGCTGAGTCTCTTGTTGACAGGATATAGTTGGTTCTATTTTTTATCCAGTAAGTCAGTCTGTGTCTTTTTAATGGTGAATTTGATCAATTTACATTTAGGGTTGTTATTGAAAGGTATTGTCTCACTCCTGACATTAATTGCTTTTCTTATGGTTGATTTAAATATCTTTTGTTCCTTTCCTTCCCTTTTATTGTTTGTCTTCAATGTTCATTGGTTTTTTGAGGTGGTATGGTAAAGTTTATTTCTCCTTTGCATATCTGCTCTACAGTAGTTCGTTCTCATGTATTCATGATGGTGATTATTGCTTTTCGGGTTCCAGATGCAGGACTCCCTGAGGATTTCTTTCAGGGCTGGTCATGTGGTAGTGAACACAAACTCCCACAGCTTTTGTTTGGGAAATACACTACTTCCCCTTCATTTCTGAGGATAGCTTTTCCAGGATAGTATTCTTACTGGCAGGTGTTTTTTTTTTTCCTTTTCTTTTTTCTTTTAGTACTTTGAATATGTCATCCCACTCTCTTCTGGCCTGTAGGGTTTCTGCTGAAAAGTCTGCTGTAGTCTAAGGGGCTCTCCCTTACAGATGACTTGTGGTTTTTCTCTTCCTGTTTTAGGATTCTCTCTTTGTCTTTGACTTTTTCACAGTTTGCCTACAGTGTGTCTCAGAGAGGACCTTTTTTTTATGGAATCTGTTAGAGGATCTTTGAGCCTCTTGGATCTGGAAGTTCATATCTCTACCAATATCTGGGAAGTTTTCTGCTATTATTTCATCAAATATGTTTTCAATGCATTTTCTTTCTCCTCCATTTCTGAAACACCCATGATTTGGATATTTATGACTTAATGTAATCTGCTAGTTCTCTTAGATTTTCTTCATTTAAAAAAAAATATTTTTCTTTTCTCTTTTTTGTCTGCATGGATTATTTCTAAAAGATTGTCTTCAAGATCAAAAATTCTTTCACTTGCTCTACCTCCTACTTAAGCTCTCAATTGTAGTTTTTATTTCATTGAATGAGTCTTTTAGTTCCAGGAGTTCTGCTATTCTTTTTTATTGTATTTATTTCTTTGTAAGTTTTCTCCTTCATGACCAAGATTTATTTCTCATTTTATTCTGAGTCTCACTGTATCTCATGAGTTTCTTTAAATTTGCTTGTCAGAATTCCCTTTTAGTTATATCAAGGATTTCCTGTTGTATGGGATCTGGTATTTGAGAATTATAGTGTTCCTTTGGTGGTGTCATATTTTCTTGTTTTTTCATATTTCTAGTATTCCTATGTTGATGCCTAGTCATCTGGTGGTTGCTTCTTCTATTACTCTAGGGTGGCTTTTGAGTAGAGAGACTCCCTCCTGTAGATTTGTTTTATATTGCCCATTGTGGGGGGTTTTTTAGTTTTGGTTCTTGGTATATTCAGTGTTTCTGGGGGATGCCTGCAAATATGTCTGTGGCTGGGGCTGCTTGCATGACTGGGCACATGCAGGTGGGTGAAGTCCATGTGGAAAAATGGGGAGCTGAGACCACATAGGTGGCTAGATGGCTAGGCTTGCATGTGCAGGTGGAGACAAAGGGGTGGCTGTGGTGGCTTGGACCATGCAGGTGTCTGGATGTCTGGGGCCTTGTGGTGGTCAAGGCAGCTGGGACCACAGAGGCAGCTTGATGGCCAGACTCCTGCGAGTGGGTAGGACCATGCAGATGGCCAGAAGGCAGGGTCCACATAGGTGGGTAGGGATTCATGGGCAGTTGGGGGGTCACATGGGCAGGTGGAGCTATGTGGGCAGTTGGATGGGTGGGCCCAAGCAGGCAGCTGGGGTCACATGGACTTCCAGGGCAGTGCAAGCAGCTGAAAGGCTGGAGCCATGCAGCTACCAGCATTATTTGCATGGTGGGGTGCATTGTGCAGGATGAGCTCCAGTGTATGCAAAAGGGCCATGGCTCTGGGACTAGGCAATGGTACAGGCCACTGCAGCAGTTGAGGCCTGCTGGGGCAGGGAAGGAGGGTGTTACTGCTTGGAAGTGCTCAGAGCTGAGCATATTCTTTCCATCCCAATGGAGAATTCCTCCTGGATGATCCTAGTTTGGGAGATGTGGGGGCAGCTGATGCCATGCGCCTCTCTCTCCTCTACACCACCCTGCTTGGTTTTCCTGCTCCACAGGGTCCACATCAGGCTCCTGCTCCCTCTCCAATCTCCCACCGATGCTCTCCCCGGTACTTGGCTGTCCTCTGCTTGCTGTGGTCCCTTTCTGTGGGAGGATGGTGCATTGGGCACATCTAGTTCACCATCTTGCCCCGCCTCCCACTTTACCTAGATCTTTGATTGACTTTTTTCTGTCAGGTCATTCAGAACCCTACCAGCAAAGAAATATTCACAGAACAATAGAAAGAGAGAACACTGGACACTCTATAACACTGTTGCTGGAATGGGATGAGCTAGAAAAATCGGTATCCCTTGAGATTTGTGCCTAGTGTCTGAAGCAAGGGCAGTCTTGCGAACGATTTTTCCCTTAACTTGTGAAGTCTGTACTGATTCAGAGATTGTTTCCTTGCTTGTTCTAGCCTGCTGCTTGCATTCTCAATTGTAGTTTTTAATTTGTCGAATGAGCCTTTCATCAATTCCAGGAGTTCTGCTACATTCCTTTTCATGATATTTATCTCTTTGTGAATTTCTTCCTTCATGTCTTGGATTTATTTTCTCATTTTGTTGTATTGTCTAACTGAGTTTTCCTGTGTCTTGTGAGTTTCTTTAAGATTGCTACTTGGAATTCCCTTTCAGACATTTCAAGTGTTCCTGTTGCATGGAGTCTGGTATTTGAGAATTATAGAGTTCCTTTGATGTTGTCATATTTTCTTGTTTATTCATATTTCTATTAATCTTATGTTGATGCCTAGTCATCTGGTGGTTGTTTCTTCTATTACTCTGGGGTGGCTTTTGAGGAGAGAGACTCCCTCCTCTATATTTGTTAGACATTGCCTGTTGGGTGGGATGTTTTAGTTTTGGTTCCAGTAGACTCAGTGGTTTCAGTAGTTCCATGTAGACTCAGTTGTTATCGATATACTCAGTAGTTCTGGGTAGACTCAGTATTTCCAGGGGATGCCTGCAGCTATGTCTGTAGTTGGGGCTGCATGTGTGGCTGGGGCAAGACAGGTGACTGGATGGCTAGAATCACACATGTGGCTGGGGTCTCGTGGGTGTCTGTGGTGACTGGAACCACACAGGAGGCTGGATGTATGGGATTGTACAGGTGGCTGGGCATTTGGGACCACACAAGTGTCTTGATGGCTGGGCCCACATAGGCAGTGGGGACCCTCAGGTGCCTGAATAGTTAGGGTCACATTGGTGGGTGGAGCCACCCAGGCTGCCAGGTGGTAGGGGCTGCAGGGGTGGTTAGATGGCTGGGCTCATGGGGGTTTTGTAGGACCTTTCAGGCAGCTGGACAGCTGGGCTCAGGTGAGCAGGTGGGACCCACTGGTGGCTGGGCGGTTGGGGTCATGTGCATTGCGAGGGCTGAGCAGGTGGCTGGAAGTCTGGAGCCATGCAGGCGGCTAGAAGGCTAGAGCTGTGCAGGTGCTTGGTGCTGCATGTGCAACATGGGTCACACTGTGGGGTGCACTGAAGGGCCACAGCTCTGGGACTACACAGTGGCACAGGCAAGCATGGTGATGGGTGGGGGCAGAGTGGAGCAGGAGCACGAGGACGGTTGCTTCTGGGAAGTGCTTAAAGCCAAGTAGATTCTTTCTGCTACAGGGAGAATTCCTCCCACTGGATCCTGGTTTGGGAGACATGGCAGTGGCTGAAGCCATGTGCCTCTCTCTCCTCTACATCACCTTGCTTGGTTTTCCTGACCCACAGGGTGCTCGTCAGGCTGCCACTGCCCTTCCATGCTCTCCCACTGATGCTCTGTCTCATATTTAGTTGTCCTCTGCTTGCTCTGGTCCTTTTCTTTGGAAGGATCATGCATTGGGTACTTCTAGTTCACCATCTTAACCTGCCTCTGAAATTTTTATATTCTTCTGATATAATTAAAAAATCATAGATTTTTACATGCACACACCACAACCACACACATTTATTTACACAAAGTTTGTGTTTACCAATCTTTTTTTTGAACTGACAAAGTCTTGAAACTTTTGAGATATCATGTCTCAAAGATACATTCAATCAAGGTTATGAATATGCACAATATATGAAACTACTGGGTCTTTCTTGACAGTGTTTTAGGAAATCTGTCATGTCTACCTAAACTTAACAAAATTGACTAAAGATCTTCTGAGCCAGTTTCTTTGTAATTAGTTTTTTTCAAATTCTACTTGTGATTTGGTTGACCTCTGCTATGTTGGCTTCCCAACATTCAAACACCGTACTCTGGTCAGAGCCATGGTCCTGCTGGTCGTCTAGCAGGTGCCATTTCCAGTTATAGAAACCAGGAAGTTCAGGAATGCCCCCCTCTCCCCAACCCCAGCTTCCTAAGAGCCACAGATCCCAATAGGGCCTATGCCCTACCCCAGAAGATAGTCTTTCCTAGGGTCCTGCATCATTAATATTGTAATTGATAACAATGTAACAAAAGCGAGGATTATTTCTGAACACCCAGGCAGAGATGAGCATTCAGCAGCACAGCATCCAGTAGTTGGGAGCAGTGGCACTTAGAGCAGTTGGGGCTAGAGCAACAAGTGATCAGTGGGGGCCACACTGAGGGGCTACCCCTCAGGACGGTGCTCCTGTGCTCATATGTCAGCCATGCCTCACCTCCTGGGCTATAGCCCGTGTTCTGAGTCCAGTTACCCAACTTTTCTGTCAATTAAAGTATCAAGCTGATATCTTCCAATAAATGCATTTTCTGCTTAAGTGTGTTTCTGTTATCTAAAGCTAAGAAGCCTATCTGGTAAAGGAATAATTCCTTTATAGATGCTAATAATTTGTGACATTATAAAAACCTTATTAACCTTCTGGGAATGAGGACATCAGGGCAAGATACACCCCCATTCCCACCCCTACCACACATGAAAATCACATATATCTTTCCCACTGATAAAGAAATCACTGAAAATACTTGTCTGAATAATCAGTATCTGAAATAAATTAGCATGTTCCAATGAAAATATAATCACCGTACTAATCAAAGTTCCTTGAAAAACTCATGCACCATCTTTGCCTTTATTTTTACAACAGATACTTGCTGGTGAGACTGTATGAAGCCATTTATGTTTTTTCTAACAAAGTAGGTAGAAAAACAGAAAGGCCCTAATTACTTGGATAAGATGTAGGATTTTATAAGTGTGGGTAGGGTTATGGCAGATTCTTATAAGTATACCTTTTGCAGATACAGAAGGTATCATACTGACTTTTAAAAATTTAAACTTTATGTTTATATAATAATAAAATTACATTTAGAAACGACAGAAAAATAGTGGAAAATTTAAAAAAGTCATTTGTAATCCTGCTATGCACAAATGCTATCATTTTGATGTATTCATTTTTACTATTTTTCAACATAATTGTAAACATTTACATATATCTAAGTGTATTTACACTACTATTTTGAGATGACAAAATTGGAATTATAATGAACATCTTATTTTGTCATCCACTTTTGACATATAACAGGAGAAAATTATGTTATTAAAAACTTTAAACAGTTTTTAATGACAGCAAAATATTATAATAAATGTACAGACCACAATTTATTTAACCCATCATTTTTTATTTGGACATGATTTTTTTTTTTTTTACTGTTACACTGCATGTATATTCCTATGCATAATTTCTATATTTGGCTTATTTGGTTAATGTAAATCGTAAATGTGGACTGACTTAATCAAAGGGTGTACACTGTTTAAGCTTTACCACACGTCAAATAGTCCTCCCAGAAGTGCTGCAATATGTGAGAAGATGCCATTGGCCTAGTAAACAGAATGCCACTATCATGTCTGCTGATATTTGACTCAGTTAAAATCCCCAAATATGTGCTAAAATGACTCCAACTATTTTCTTAAGAGCCCATTAGTGAAGACCTAAAAGACTAGAACAGATTCATTAGATGTGTCTTGGCATGGTCTGCTCTTGAAAGTTCAGCAAGGAAAAGAAGAAAGAGCTTTCTTCATTTATAGCACTCTGAAATTATCTTAATGGACTTCACAATGGTGCTATTTGAAGAAACAGCTAATTATCTTTCATGAGCCCACTGTGCACACTCCCCAGACACCTGGCAAGATTGCAAAGCACCAGAGCCAAGAGTGAGTCACTGTAGTTTAAAAGAGATGAGACAGTTTGCAGGAAGATTCATAATGATTCTCAGTGATAATAAACTCAAATAGCTCAGTAATTTAGTTCAGTTTGAATCTCTCTTTCCAAATTCAGTTGATGTTTGAAGCTTTTCACATGTCACGTAAAGTTTTGCGTTTTTGTTTTATATTGTAAAGAAAACAATGCAGATATTATGATAGCTGCAAGAGTAAATGTCACACAATTTATGATGTCATTAAGATAATGGTGTTCCATAAGGCCCCAGTACAATTGATCAGAGATCATCAATCAACCAATAAGCATCAATGAGACAGATCTTTGCCTGATGTGATGCTGGGGGTCATGAAGAAGTGAGAGACAGAACTCCAACATTTAAACAGGAATCAACTGACTCAGCTATCGCTATGGTAGGTAAAAGGAGTGGATCCAAGATTCTCAGACACAGGATTGCATTCTTCCCAGTTTTAACCATGTTTAGTCTTCTGAGTCTGATGAAATGCGACAGGTGATGTTTCCTTTCTCAGCGGGATCTCCTGTTCTGCTTCTTCTTGCTCATCCTGAGTGTGTGTCTGTGTGTTTGTGAGAGTGAGAGAAAGTGTGTGTGCATGTATGGTGTGTACGTATGCGTGCTGTATGTATGTGTGAGTGTATGCATGAGGGAGAATATGTGGGAATGTATGTGAGAGTATGTGAGTGTGTGTGTTAATGTGTGTCATGTAGTAATTGTGTAATAAAAACATCATCTTATTGCTGAGGTGATGTCTCATTCTGGTTTTGATTTGCATTTCCCTGATGATCAGTGACATTGAGCATTTTTTCGTATACCTGTTGGCCATTTGTATGTCTTCTTTTGAGAAAAGTCTATTCAAATCATTTGCCCATTTTTAATTAGATTGTTTTCTTGATGTTTAGTTGTTTAAGTTCCTTGTATATAGTGGATATTAATCCCATGGTGGATCAAAAGTTTGAAATCTTTTTCCCATTCTCCCATTTGCCTCTTCTCTCTGTTGATTGTTTCCTTTGCTGTGCAGACGCTTTTTGGTTTAATGTAATCTCATTTGTCTATTTCTGCTTTTGCTTCCTATGCTTTAGAAATCTTCTCCATAAATTTTTTGCCCAGACCAATGTGTTGGAGTGTTTACCTTATGTTTTTTTCTAGTAATTTTATGGTTTCAGGTCTTACATTTAAGTCTTTAACCCATTTTGAGTTGATTTTAGTATATGGTTAAAGATAAGGGTCTATTTTCTTTCTTCTGCATATGGACATTCAGTTTTCTCAGCACCATTTATTGAAGAGGCTGTTCTTTCCAGCTTCATAATATTTTATAGTATAGCTATAATATTGTTATTTAAATATTTTCAAACTTAATTATCCATAGAACAGATGTTTATTAAACACACACAACATTACAGGTATTTTGCAGGAGTCTGGAAATCCAAGAAGGAATTCTGTTGTTTCTCTTTTACATGAATTCAAACGGTAGTGAAGATGAAGGGTACAACATGGTTAACAATATAATCGCATAAAAATTTTAACACAGTTACAAAGAGAACAGTTTGACACAGTTACTGTGAGAACAGTTTAGGAGACTGAAGAAGGATGCACAATGGATATTCATAGCAAACATAAAAATTTTGCATTTCACCTTTTCATAAAATCCTGCCATTTCTTTGAATATTTGGGATGAATGAGTTAAGGGGTTGGCTAAATAAGAGAAGCCACATTTTTTTTAAAGAAAATGTAACCAGCAAAATGAATGTCAATAACATTGTATTCAGGCTTATTTGAGAAGAGATGAACTTTCGTCAATGAAGGTGGTGGTCTAAGTTGAGTAAAATTTCTTAATGACTTATTTTCATTCTTAAAAGTGTGGTAAGCATATGAATACAGGGTGATGATTATATTTCATCTTGTTAAAACTTTTCACTGAAATTTTGCAATAAAAACACAGGTTAAAAATAAAGCCCATAGTAACTAGAGCAATGACATTATACTAAAACACAGCCTCCTCTGCGAGAACATTTCATCTGGTAGGAGATTTTTTTTTATGTGTTTCTGACTTCCAATAGTCTTATAATAACATCACTTTCTGTCTAAGGCAAAATTTCCTGGCTAGTTTCAAGTTTTGCCTTGCTAATTTCTATACTATCAAACTATTTACTGAGGAAAAAAATTGCAATCATTCCTTTTCTTTCCTCGACGTTTAAATACTAAATGGAAAAGAGTAATACGATTGCATTTTAGCAATGGAAGGGATAACTCCAGAAAATATCTCCCAAATAGGGTGACGACTAGTCAGGAGTGTAGCAGAAATTGATTCTGTGCATCAGAGACTTATTCCCATTAGTGACAGCACTTTAAGAGCGTTTTTATGGGCAGTTTCCCCCCACCAAACTGCATTGGATATTCTCTTCCTTTTAAACATGCATATGCATAAGATTTTCTCAGATGCAAGTTTGGTAAGAATCATTTAGCTAACGATCTGTAAAAGAAGTTTAGGGAGAACCAATATGACACTGTTTGGGTGCATAACTTTATCGGTCTGGTCTGATTTCAGGGTATATTTTAGAGTATCTAAAAGCATGCATGTGTCACATATTCTTGAGTAAAACTTCCATGAATATGCTTTTTGCTTTATTGATAATGGAAAGTAAGATTTAAAACTGACTTCCTAGATTAGGACATGGAATATTCTACACTCTGATTAACAGTGACACCATATACCTTTAAGCAGTATTAAAAATTGAAATTCCCTTTAACATGAGATAGTTGAAATGCCACAAGAAAGCCCACCATCTCTCCCTTGTGCTGATTTGAGTCAGTGAACCCTGGAGAGCAAGGTTACACCACATTTGATCAAAAACAATGACAGATGGATATAGTTACATGTGTTAATTTCTAGCCTCCTGGCTAGAAATGTTAGCCTAGAATATTTTGTTGGATTGAACAAAATGGCTATGTCTAGTATAACTTTCAACAATACTTCAAGGTATGCTATACAAGATCAACCCATATGTGTATACACACATGCATATGTGCATATATCTTATAAATATATTCAAGAGATATATATGTTAATTAGAAATGCTTATGAAAATCACTGAAATTACTTCATTTTTCTAAGTAACAAACTTTATTTTTATGGCAGTTTTAGGTTTACAGAGAAATCGAGCAGAAAGTGCAAATTGTTCCCAACCTGCCCCCACACAGTTTTTGCTATTATTGACATGTTACATTAGTGTGGTGCATTTATTACACTTATGAAACAATGTTTATCTATTATTATTAACTCTGTTTTACATTAGGGTTTCCTCTTTGTATTGTACAGTTCTATGGATTTTGCCAAATGCATAATGTGATGTATTCACTGTTGCAGTATTTTTGTTGCCCTAGGAATCCTCTGTGCTCCACCTGTCCATCCCTCCCTCTCTTCCTGCCTCCTTCCTCCCCTGAAACCCTGGTAACCACTGATTTTTTTTCCATTACCTCAAACATTTATCATATCTTTGTGTTGAGAACATTCAAAATATCTCTTCTAGCTAATAGAAAGTATACAATAAATTGTTGTTAATTATAGTCACCCTACATTGTTATAGAACATTAGAAAATATTCCTCCTTTCTAGTTGTAATTTTTTATTTGTAAATGAACCTCTCAGTATCCTTCCTCCCCTCTACCCTTTTCAACTTCTTGTAACCATCATGCTGCTCTCTACTTCTATGTGGTCAACTTTCTTAGCTGCCACATATGAGTGAAAAAGTGCTATTTCTATTTCTGTTGCTGGCTTAGTTTACCTAATGTAATGTTTTCCAAGCTCATCTATGCTGCCAAGAATGATAGGATTTTATTCTTTCTTATGGCTGAATAGTGTCCCATTGTGTATACATACCATATTTTATTTATTCATTCATCTGTTGATGGACATTTAGGTTGATTCCATATCTTAGCTACTTTGAATAATGCTGCAATAAATATAGTACTCCAACAATCTCTTCACTATACTGGTTTCCTGTCATTTGGATGTACACTGAGTATAGTGAAATTGCTGGATCATATGATAGTTTTAATTTTAGTTTTTTTAAGACCATCCATAGTGTTTTCCACATTGGCTGTACTAATTTACATTCTCACCAACAGTGCGTAGGAGTTCATCTTTCTTCTCATCCTTGCCAGCCCTTGTTATTTTCTGTCTTTTTGATAATAGCTATTCTAACTGGAGTGAGATGATATCTCAATGTATTTTTTTCCCTGATGATTAGTGGTGTATATCATTTTTTCATACAACTGTTGGTTTTTTGCATGTCTTTTTTTTTTGTATGTCTTTTTCTGAGAAATGTCCGTTGAGCTCATTTGCCCACTTTTTGACCAGATTATTGTTGTTGTTATTGTTATTATTATTATTATTGCTGTCGAGTTGAGTTCCTAGTATATTCTGGGTATTAATCCATTGTCAGATGAATAATTTGCAAATATTTTTACTCATTCTGCAGCTTGTCTCTTCAGTCTATTGATTGTTTCCTTGGCTATACAAAATATTTTCAGTTTGATATAATTCTATTTGTCTAATTTTGCTTTCATTGCCTGAGCTTTCGTGGAAGTACTAGCCAGAGCAATTAGGCAAGAGAAAGAAAGAAAGGGCATCCAAGTTTGAAAGGAGGAAGTCAAATTATCCCTGTTTACAGATGACATAATCTTATATAAAAAATACTCCAGGCTGATGTCCCGCATCCACCCAAACCCACCCTGCCCATGCAGAAGGCAGGACCTCGTGCACCATGCCAACCCCACGAGGCTTCACACAGCTTTCACAGAGGTGGTCCACCCCAGCCACCACCACAGTTAATACTGTTGCAAGGATGGCTCACTGCCTTAGTAACATCCATGACCACTGTGCAGGTGGGCCACAACATATTTGACTTCATTGACATAAGGAGAGTCACTGGAGGAGCCTGGAAAAAGAGGAAAAATTCTGTCTCCTCAAAGTCCATTCGAGAATAATAGAAGAAGCAGCTGATCTTCCAGATGACCAAAAATCAATGTAGAGATACTAGAAATATGAAAAACATCATAAAATATGATAGCATGAAAGGAATTCAGTATCTCTGAAGTACCAGACCCTACAGAACAAGAAACCTTTGAAATGACTGAAAAGGAATTCCAAGTAACTATCTTAAGGCAACTCAATGAGATAAAAGAGGACTCTGTAAGACAACACAATAAAGTGAGAAAAAAATATCCTGGATAGGAAGGAAGAAATTTACAAAGAGATTAATAACTTAAAAAAGAATGTATCAGAACTCATGGAACTGTAAGATGCATTCAATGAAATAAGAAACACAACTGATAACTTAAGCAGCAGATTAGAACAAGTGGAAGAAAGAATTTCTGAACTCAAAGATGGGTCTTTATGAAATAACCCAGGCACACACACACAAAAAAAAGGAAAAAGAATTAAAGAAATAAAGAACCTGTAAGGTAGCTAACAGACAACCTTAAGTGCATAAAAATCCAAGTCATGGGTTTTCTTGAAGGGGAGGAGAAAAGTAAAGGCATTGAAAATCTATTCAATTAAATAATAAAGGAAAACTTCGCAGCTTTAGGCAGAGACACAGACCTTCAGATTCAGGAAGCTCAAAGATCTCCAAACAGTTTCAATTTAAAGAGATCATCTCTGAGATACATTATAGTCAAACTGGCAAAGCTCAAAGACAGAGAGAAAATCTTAAAAGCAGTAAGAGAAAAGCTTCGACCCCAACAGACTAACAGCAGACTTCTCAACTGAAACTCTACAGGCAAGAAGAATATGGGATGACATAGTCAAAATACTAAAAGAAAAAAAAACTGCCAGCTAAGATAATATACTGGGTAAGGCTATCCTTCAGAAATGAGGGAGAAATATTGTATTTCTGAGACAAACAAAATCTGCAGAAGTTCAGTCCTGCAAGAAATTTTCAAGGGAGTCCTGCATCTGTAATCCAAAAAAACAATAAACACTGTCATGAATGCACAAGTAAGAGCAAAACCCACTAGTAAAAAACAAATGAAAATGAGAAACACAAAGGAAACTAAATCTTACCACCTCAAAAAAACAAAACAAAACAAAAAAACCCCCACAAACATTGAGGACCAATAATCAAAGAAGAAGAAAGGAGCAAATAATATTCAAAGCATCTAAATAAAAAACCATTAAAATATCATGAATAAGACAATACCTCTCAATAACAATCCTAATTATAAATGAATTAAACTCCCCACTCAAAAGACACAGACTGATGGATTAGATCAAAACCAAGACATAACTGTGTGCTGTCTTCAAGAGATTCATCTCACCAGTAAAGATGCACACAGACTAATAGTGAAGGGATGGAAAAAGATATGCCATGCAAATGGAAGCTATTAGCTATTCATGTATCAGATAAATTAGACTTTAAACCAAAAACCATAAAAAGAAGGCCACCATATAATGATGAAGGAATTGATTCAGCAAGAACACATTACAATCATAAATTTGAATGCACTCAACACTGGAGCACCCAGATATATACAGCAAGCACTATTAGACCTAAAGAAAGATGTAAACCCTAATACAGTAATAGAGGGGGACCTGAACACCATCTCCCATCATTAGACATATCATCTAGGCAACAAATCAACAGAGAAACACAGTATTTGAACTACACTTTAGACCAATTGGACCCGCCAGATATCTACAGAACATTCCATCGAGCGATGACAGAATATATACTCTTCTCATCAGCACACAGAACATTCTCCAAGATAGACCACATAGCAGGTCACAAATTAAGTCTCAATAACTGTAAAAAAATCAAAATCATCTCAACTATCTCATCAGGCCACAATTGATTAAAACTAGAAATTAACAACAAGCAAAACGCAGGACTCCATACAAATACATGGAAATTAAACAACAGGCTCCTGAATGACCTATAGGTCCAAGAAGAAATTAAATAGAAAATCAAAAAAATTGTAGAAAACAATGAAAATAAAGACACATCATAACAAAACCTATGGGATACTGCAAAGTACTTAGAGGGAAGTCTGTAGGAATAAATGCTTAAATTCAAAATAAAGATTTCAAGTAAACAACCTAACTTTATACCTAAAAGAACTAGGAAAACAAGAGCAATTCATTCCCCAAATTAGTAGTTGGAAAGAAACAATTAAGATTAGAGCAGAACTAAAGAATATAGAGACCCAAAAAACAATACAAATGATCAATGAAACAAAAAATTGTTTTTTGAGAAGATAAACAAAAGAAACAAACCATTAGCTAGGTTAACAAAAAATAAAAAAGGGAGAGAAGACCTAAATAACAAAAATAAGAAATGAAAAAAGAGATGCTACAATTGATTCCACAGAAATACAAAAAAATTGTTAGAGACTATTGTAAACAACCAAACACCAACAAATTTGAAAATCTGGAGGAATTAGACAAATTTGTGGACACATACAAACTATCAAGAATGAAAACCAAGAAGACAAAAAACCTGAACAGACCGATAGCAAGCAATGAGATTGAAGCAATAAGCAGCAGTCTCTCAACAAAGAGAAGCCCAGGATGAGAGGGCTTTACTGCTGAATTCTTCCAAACTTTTAAAGAGGAATTAGTACCAATTATTTACACTATCTTTACACTATTCCAAATAACTGAAACATAGGCCACCTTCCCAAACTTAGTCTGTGAGGCCAGCATCACCTTCTTACCAAAACCAGACAAAGATACAACAAAAAAAGAAAAGTACAGACCAATGTCTTTGATGAACACAGGTGCAAAAATCCTCCATAAAACACTTGCAATCAGAATAAAGCAACATATCAAAAAAATTGTAGGCCATGATCCAATGGGGTTCATCCCAGAAATGCAAGGATTGTTCAACATACACAAGTTGATAAATGTGATACATCACATTAACAAAATCAAGGACAAAAACCATATGATTATCTCAATAGATGCAGAAAAACATTTGACAAAATTCAACATCCCTTCATGATAAAGACTCTCAACAAATTTGGTATAGAAGAAAAGTATCTCAACACAATAAAAGTTATGTATGACAAGCTCATCATCAATATCATCCTGAATAGGGAAAAACTGAAGGCTTTTCCCTTATGAACAGGAACAAGACAAGGATGCCCACTCTCACCATTTCTATTTAACATAGTACTGGTGGTACTAGCCAGAGCAATCAGTCAAGAGAAAGAAATAAAGGGCATCCAGACTGGAAAATATGGACTCAAATTGTCCCTATTTGAAGATGACATGGTCTTATGTATAGAAAACCTAAAGACACTATCAAAAAACTCTTAGCTGGTGAATAATTTCAATAATGTTGTAGGATACAAAACCAACAACCCCAAATCATTTGCATTTATATTCTCCAATAATGAGCTAACAGAAAGAGAAATCAGGAAAGCAAGACCATTTAAAATAGTCACCAAAAATAAAATAAAATACCTAGGAATCAATTTAACCAAGGAGTTGAAAGATCTCTATAGTAAGAACTATAAACCACTACTGAAAGCAATTAAAGTCAACACAAGAATATGGAAAGACATTCTATGCTCTTCGATTGGAAGAATTAACATTGTGAAAATGTCTATACTACCCAAAGTGAACTACAAATTCAATGCAATCTCTATCAAAATAACAATGACATTCTTTAAAGAAATAGAAAAAACAATCCTAACATTCACATGGAACAACAAAAGACCCCAAATAGCCAAAACAATCTTGAGGAAAAAAACAAAAACAAATAAACAGAGACATAGAACTACCAGACTTCAAATTGTACAACAAAGCTGTAGTAACCAAAACAATATGGTACTTGCATAAAAATAGACACTCAGACCAGTGGAACAAAGTAGAGGACCCAGAAATCAACTCACAGATTTACAGTCAATAGATATTTGACCAAGATGACAAAAACATACATTGGGGAAAAGACTGTCTCTTCAATAAGTGGTGCCGGAAAAATTCATATCCATATGCAGAAGAATGAAACTAGACCTTCAGTGCTTACTATATAACAAAATCAACTCAAAATGGATTAAAGACTTAAGTATAAGACCTGAAACTGTAAAACTACTAAGGGAACATATAGAGGAAACACTTCAGGAAGTAGGACAGGGCAAAGAGTTTTTGAACAATAGCCAAAAAGCACAAGCAACAGAAGAAAAAATAAACACATGGGACTATATCAAACTAAAAAGTTTCTGCACAGCAAAGAAAACAATCAGCAGAGTGAAAAGACAGCCTACAGAATGGGATAAAAATATTTGCAGACTATACATCCAACAAAGAATTAATATCCAGAATATACAAAGAATTCAAGCCTCAAGCAATTATGCAGTTAAAAAAGAAAAAAAAATACCCAATTAAAAAATGGGAAAAGGAGCTGAATAGACATTTTTCAAAGGAACACATACAAATGGTCAACAGGCACTTTAAAAATGTTCAACCTCACTACACATCAGGGAAATGTAAATTAAAACCACATTGATATAGCAGCTCACCTCAGTTAGACTGGCTATAATGAAAACGTTGGGCAACAGCAAATGCTGGTGAGGATGTGGAGAGAAGGGAACACTCCTACACTGTTGGTGGGACTGTAAATTAGTACAACCCACTGTGGAAAACAGTATGGAGGTTTCTCAACTACAGATACTATACGATATAGGAATCCCACTTCTAGGTTTATACCCAAAGGAATGGAAATCATTATGTTGAAGGGATACCTGCACTCCCAGGTTCATTGCAGCTGTGTTTACAATAGCCAAGATATGGAACCAACCTAAATGTCCATTGATGGATGAGTGGATAAGGAAAATATGGTACGTATACTCAATGGAATACCACTCTGCCATAAAAAGAATGAAATTCTGCCATTTGCAGCAACATGTATGTGTTTGGAGAAAATTATGTTGAGTGAAATAAGCCAGGCACAGAAAGAGAAATACCAAATACCACATGTTCTCACTCATAAGTGGAAGCTATGGAAGAAAGAAGGAAGGAAAGACAGACCACACTAGTGTGTTGGACTTGCAGAGGGAGACAGCATACCTAACATTGTGGAGTGTGGTGGCAGAGTGGGGGAAGAAGAGGGAGGGCAGGGATTAATTGGATAGGGGACATGGGGAATAATCACAATTTATAGTAATGGGCATGCTGATAGCATTGATCTCATCATAACATCTTGGGAACAAGTGGTATCTGTCAGCTTGGTGCCCCATGAATATGCATGACCAATAATAAAAAAAAAAAAAACAGTAATAAAGAAAGAAAGAAAGAAAACTCAAAAAACCCACCAAAAACTCTTAGAACTGATAAATTAATTTAGTGAAATTATGGGGTACAAAATCAACATACAAAAATCAGCAGATTGCCTTTTTTCCCCAAAATATTTTAACATTTATTTGTACATATTTGTGCAGTACAGTGTGTTGTTTCATGTACTGCAGAATGATTCACTTAGGGTAGATAGCATAGTTTTGTAGCATTAGTCCACCACTTTTCCTCTTCCCCCCTCCCTGTCTCACCTCAGGTAGCAATTATTCTACTTTCTCCTTGAATGAGAACCACTTTTTTTAAATATATATTTTAGAGTACACATATGGGTGATGTCATGAAGTACTTGCCTTTTTGTGCCTGACTTACTTCATTTAACATGATGGTTTCATGTTCCATCCATGTTGCTGTAAATGATAGGATATCACTTTTTGAATATCTGAGAAGTATTCCATTGCGTATATGTACCACAATTTTTCATCCATTCATCTGTTGATGGACATTTATGTTGATCCATCTTTTGGCTTTGGCTGTGATGCACGTGGGAGTACAGTTGTCTTTTTGACACATTTATTTCATTTCTTGGGGTATATACCCAGTAGTGAGATAGCTAGGTTATAGGGTAGTTCTATTTTTAGTTATCTGAGGAACCCCCATACTGTTTTACACAATGGCTGTGCCAATTTAAATTCCCACCAGCCATGTAGGAGACTTCCTTTTCTCCACATCCTCAGCAGCATTTGTTATTTTTTGGTTTTGATAATAGCCATTCCAACTCAAGTGTGATGATACTAGCAAACAGAATCCAGCAACACATTAAAAAGATCATACACCACAATCAAGTGGGATTCATCCCAGTGATGCAAGGATGGTTCAACACATGCAAATCTATAAACTTCATACATTATATCAACAAAATAAAGAAAAAAATCATTTCAATAGCCACAGAAAAAGCATTTGACAAAATCCAACACCCCTAAATGATAAAAATGCTCAGCAAAATAGGTATAGAAGGAATGCACTTCAACACACTAAAGGCCATATACAACAAACCCACAGTTAATATGTTGAATGGACAAAAATTGGAGGCTTTTCCTCTAACACCTGGAAAAAGAAAAAGATGTCTATTTTCCACACTCTTATTCAACATAATACTAGAAATTCCAGCTTGTGCAATAAGGCAAGAGAAAGCAATAAAGGACATTCAAATAAGAAAGGAGGAAGACAAACTATCCTTATTTGCAAATGTCATGTTTCTGTACACAAAAAATCCTAAATACTCCGCCAAGAAATTATTAGAACTAATAAATAAGTTCAGTAAAGCAGCAGAATACAAAATCAACACACAAAAATCAATAACCTTCCTATATGCCAACAAAAAAATAGCCAAAGATAAAATCAAGAAAGTAATCTCATTCACAGTAGCTACCAAAAAAGAAAAAAAAAAAAAAATACCTAGTAGTAAATTTAACAATAGAGGTGAAAGACTTCTACAATGAAAACTATAAAACACTGGTGAAAAAATTTGAAGCAGACATAAACAAATGGATAGATATCTCATGTTTATGGGTCAGAAGACTTAACATCATCAAAATCAATATGTCCATATTATCCAAAGCAAACTACACATTCAATGCAATCCCAATCAAAATATCAATGGCATTCTTCACTTAAATAGAATAAACAACCTTAAAATTTGTGTGGAAGCACAAAGACGCTGTATAGCAAAAGCAATTTGAACAGAAAGAACAAAGTTGGAAGTATCTCACTTCCTGACTTCAAAATATGCTATAAAAATCAGTAGCTTTCCTATACATCAATAATGAGCATGATGGAAAAAAAAGTTAAGAAAGCATGTCCATTTACAATAGCTACAAAAAATAATAAAGTACCCAGGAATTAATTTAAATGAGGAGAAAAGTATCTGCAAGGAAAACTATAAAACATTGATGAAAGAAATTGAAGAGGACACAAAGAAATGGAAATAAATCCCATGTTCTAGGACCGGAAAAATTAATATTGTGAAAATGACCATACTACCCAAAGTGATCTACATATTCAATGCAATTCATATGAAAATACCAATGACATTCTTCACATAAATAGAAAAAAAAGTAAAATTTGTATGAAACCACAAAATACCCCAAGTAGCCATAGAAATCCTGAGCAAAAAGAACAAAGTTAGAGTCACCACACTACATGAATTCAAAATATACTACAAAGCTACAGTAACCAAAACAGCATGGTACTGGCATGAAACCAGACACACAGACCAATGGAACAGAATAGAGAACCTAGAAATAAAGCCAATGTATTTTTGACAAAGACACCAAGAATTGGGGAAAGGATAGTATTCTCAAGAAATGGCACTGGGAAACTGGATATCCATATGCAGAAGAAAGAAATTAGACCCCTATCTCTCACTATACACAAAAACAAACTCAAAGTCTATTAGAGATTTAAATGTAAGACCTACTAGAAGAAAACAGGAGAAACGTTTCAGGACATTGGGCTGGACAATGACTTTGTGAAATTATCTCATTTTTAAACTAATTATTTAGGATACATTGTATGTTGGGGCTGCAGAGGGAAGGTGGAGGGCGAAGTTAATTAGGCAGGAAATATACAAATGAAGACAATAGTTAAAGATAGTGGTAATTTCTATAAGGAAAAAAAATAATATGGTGAAATGATAGAGATGAATATGAGGCCAGGTGCTACATAGGTTAGGTTATCAAGGACAGTGTTCCTCTGAGCAGGAAACACTGTGGAGCTGAGGCATGAATGAGGAGGAGACAGGTATGCACAGACTTTAACAAAGGATATTTTATGCCATATGAAGCAGTAAGTTCAAAGGCCTGTGGAAGGAATAAGCTCATTACACTTGGATAAAGGTGACCACTCAGGAAACAAAAGAGAGAGGGGTAAGAAATAAAGATGAGTGGTTTAGGCAGAGATCAGATCTTTTAGGGTTTTCTAAGCAAAGAGTGATAATTTCATCACAAATTCAATAAGATGGCATTGGAGACTTTTAAGGTGGAGAGGGTCATCATTACTGAGCAAGGGGTCACTGCCCATAGTGCACAGCATAGGTTTTTGAGACAAGAAAAGGGTTTATTGTGAGGTTGGCCTGCAAGGAGACAGGAGGCAAGGCTCAAATCTGACTCCCCATGTAGGGTCTGAGCATGTTTTAAGGGGTCAGGGAGCAAGGAAGTTTCGAGCTAGCAGAGTGTGATTGGTCAGAGCACTGGAACTTTCTCATTGTAGGTTCTCCCACATCGGAATCAGCTCTGGTGGTTAAGTTTCTGGCCTGTTGGTTCCACTGGTGGGGAACGTTGTTCCTGTAGGTCTCAAGGTCATGACCTTCCTTCCCTACAAGCTCAGTGGGTTTGTTGTAAAACAGCATGTTAATACAAAGACCTGCTGAAATCAGTTATGCAGTTTCATCAATAACATGACTCGTTTTAGAACAGTGAGATGAACTAGAGGGGTAAGAAATGGAATGATTAAGGAAGCTTCTTCAGAAATCCAGGGAAATTATGTAATTTATTTAATAGTAAAGCAACAGCAGTGGGGAGAATCATGTGCTTCCAAGTTGTACTGTCAGGAGGAAACTAACAGGAATGAGTGGGTGGTGACTGAGGGGCGGTAGGAGGAGAGGCCGCAGGTTGGGACCTGAGCAACTGGGAAGATGGTCTTTCTATTGATACACGTGAAGCATACTGGGAGCAGAAGACTGTTTTTCGTTTTTTGTTTTCTTAAAGGGAAGGGATCAATAGTTCTATTTTCTTATGTTAGATTTGAGATGATTATGAAATATTCAAGTAGTGTTGCCAAGTTGGCAGTCTTGGCGACCTTGCATGAAGCTCAAGTATGAGAACAGCCATTGACATTTATGTGATACATAAAATCGTGGTACTGGAGGAGACAGTCTGGAGAGTGTCTGGAGAGATCAGAGCACCAATGCCTGAAACTCCCAGCACTCCAGGTTTTAGAGATCCAGCTGGAGGAGAGCAACCAGGAAAGCAGATGAGAAGCAGCACCAAGTGCAGTAGGAGAAACCCCAGGAACATGTTCTATCCCTGAAGCCAAGATACTACGGTGCTTCAGGAATCATGGTGTTGACCATGAGTAACACTGCTCACGTGTGCTCTAGCTGGGACAATGGAGACTGTGGTAACCCTGAAGAGAGCAGCATTTGAAGAGAGTCTTCAAGAGAAGCAACGGAGACAAGGACTACAGACAAATCTGTTTGGAAGCTTTGAAGCAGATAAATATGAAATATATATTTATGCCCACACATAGATCTGGCTACATGAAATTATTGACTTTAGTTCCATTTGCTTGCTCTTTTGACTGTGGTGGAAAGAATTCTCTGTATTTTTAATATTTACTTTCAGAATAATTCATACATACCCATTTTTTATTATGCAAATAAAAAATAGACACCAAGGCCATGAGGTGGTTCTCAACCCTGGTTGTAGATCAGAGTCAAACAAGAAGTCTATTAATGCGAATTTTCGTACCCCTTTACAATTTTACTGAAGATCAATTTCTAGGGTTGGAGCCTGAATGCCTACATTGCCTTTAAAAAAAAAAAAGAAAGAAAGAAAGAAAGAGGCACCGCTATGGGATTGTGTTGAACAGCTCTACTCTGTTTTAAGGAATGGTAACATGAACTGAAATATTATCATTCAGCCAGTGATACTTAGACAAAGGAAGACAGAATTGATTGTTCCAGAATAACAAATCTACTTATTTTCAAATATACTTTATGTTAGTATTTTCATCTATTTTACAAAATAGCAAACAAATTTAATTATTTAAGTAATTTAAAAATCTAGGTTTAATTTATAATAATTAAATATATGTCTATGAATAATAAAATTCAAATGCATTTAAAGAGGAAATAGAACTATGTTTATTCAAATTCTTATAAAATATATGGATGACTTGAACTATCTTTATATTAAAGATAAGGTGAAAATTTGAAGAAATATAGCTAAATATAAATGATTTATTTGGACTTACTAAAGCATTTTGGAAAGAAACTTAGAAAAATAAAATGCCTATGTTTAATGTTTTTTTATATAAGGAAAGGAAAATAAACTTTTAATAGAAACATTTCAAGGTTTTTTTTGTACATGTGAACATACATTTTTAATTCACTTGGGTACATACTCAAGAGTGGGATTGCTGGGTCGTACAGTAGGATATATTTCCTGTACAAGAACCTGCCAAACTGTCATCCAGGCTGGCTGTCCCATTTTGCATCCCACCATCAGTGTATAACAGTTCCTGTTCTCCATTCTCACCTGCATTTAATACTGACATATTTTTGTTTTAGCTTTAAACATTCTAAAAATTGTGTAGTGATCTTTCAATGTGGTTTAAATTTGAATTTCCCTGTACATATTCTTATTTGCTATCCATATATCTTCTATGGTTAAGTGTCTATTCAGTTCTTTTGATGATTTTTATGCTCCTTATTTTTGTTGTTGTTGTAGATTTTTTTGTTTGTTTGTTTTTTGGTGGCTGGCAGGTATGGGAAACTGAACTCTTGACCTTGGTGTTACAAGGCTGCACTCTAATCAACTGGGTTAACTGGCCAGCCTAGACTTTTAAGATTTTTTTTACAACCTGGGTACAAGTTCTTTATCAGATCTGTGATTTGCAAATATTTTCTCTCAGTATATTCCAATTGTCTTATTGCCTTAGTGTGTTTCATAGAACAAAAGTTTAAACTTTTATGAAGTTCAGTTTTTCTTTTTTGAACTTGTGTATTTTGTTGATGTATTTAAAACCAAAGGCAGAAGTGGTTGAATGCAAAGAGGACCCAGGGAACTTTGAAGGAGATAGAACTACTCTGCATGGTACTTGGGTTGTAGATCCATGACTGTAAGCATTTGTCAAAACCCATGGAACTGTATACCACACATTCATAGAACTGTACAGCACAACATCCTTAGAACTATATACCACAAAGCCCATAGAACTGTACAACACAAAACTCATAGAATTGTACACCACAAAACTCATAGAACTGTACAACAGAAAACCAGTAGAACTGTATGTGACACAACCATAAAACTGTACAATATAATACCCATAGAACTGTACAACACAACACCCATAAAACTGTATACCACAAAACCCATAGAACTGTACGTCACACACCCATAGAACAGTACAACACAAAACTCACTGAACTGTACACCACAAAATTCATAGAACTATACAACAGAAAACCCATAGAACTGTACAACACAAAACTCATAGGATGTATACCACAAAACCCATGGAAATGTATGTGACTTACCCATAGAACTGTACAACACAACACCAATAGAACTTTATAGCACAAAACTCGTAGAACTGCACACCATAAAACCCACAGAACTGTACACCACAAAACCCATAGAAGTGTACACCACAAAACCCATAGAACTGTACAACCCAATATCCATAGAACTGTACAACATAACACACAGAGAATTGAACACCACAACAACCTGAAAACATGACAATTAAAAGAAAAATAAACCAAGATTTCAGGGGATGTTGCGTTGGAATGCGGGCTGTGAAAAATGAATCAAACTGTATTATAAATGTTTAATGTAACTTCCCTGAAGGTGGTGAGGGAAAAACAAAAGAGATGAGCTAAGGAATATTGGGAAAATGACTGTTTTGACTAGAAACACTAAGGTTAAAGACAAAAGAAATATACTCAACTACCATACTTTATTTGCTAAGCTTGGTTTTTAGTGAGAAGCAGTTTACCAATTCTGAAGCTACTTTACAAGTATACTAGAGTTTGACAATGTGTAAATAAAGGATAGGTAATGAGATCCAGGTTTTTCACTGTCAGAGAAAGAAGCAAGGGAATTGTGGGGGTTCACAGTGAACTTTGTGACTCTGGATTAAAATTACAGACATCAATATGAACTCAATTAATTTAATAACATGTATACAGATAGATACGGAAACTATAGCTATATGAGCATGTAAGTTAGTAGAAATACATGTGTTTTCTTGTTCTGTCCACTAACAGTGTCTAGAAGCAATGAAATTCCTGGAGCCATAAGCACACTTAGTGACCATGTCTCCATTTCTAAACAATAATCAATTTATAATAATATGAACCAGGACTCCTTGTAGAAATGGCTGATTCTAGACCTGGGAAAGAGAAAATGCAGGATAAGCCTCATGCATTTTATAGTGTTAGAAAGTAGAAAGATGATAATTGAAAAAAAAAACATTAAATAAATATGGGGTCATGTCAAAAAGACATGGGAACAAACCTGAAAGATTTCACAATTGCCAAAACTGGAACAATTTTAGCAAGAAAATATATACCATGGTATTGGATTATAACCTAAAAGATAAAATAAATATACATGAATTCATACCAATATAAAAAATGATTGAGCAAATAAATATATGGCAAAAGGAAGTCTTCCTTGCAGATATATGTAAATATAGGAAGCTTAATATCCTTTCTCTTCAGTGGGGGCCGAAGTTAGGGACTCATTTTCAGAAAATAAAGTACATGACAGAGATAGAAACATTAGAAAAGAGAAGCCCTGAAGACACCCCCTTAACCAAGTGATCAGTGTAAACACCACCAGAAATAAGTCAGGTTGATAATCACATACCTTCTGGTATAATGAAATAATGGTGTCCAACTCTGTGGTACTATTTACAAAAATCCATAAACCCAGTCTAATTATGAGGAAGCATCAGACTAACCAAAACTGAGAGACCTTCTACAAATTACCTGACCTATATCAATCAAAATTCTCAAGGTCATGAAAAACAAGAACAGCCTGAAAAAATACCATATATTGGGGGAGACTAAGAGGCATGAAGACTAAATGCATGGTGGTGTCTTTGATGAGATCCTGGAGAGATAAAAGGACATTAGTGGAAAAAGGTGAAATCTGAATACAGAATGTATAGTTTAGTACATAGTAAGGTAGCAATGCCAACTTCTTAAATGGTTATATAAGAGGCTAACCTTAGGGGAAACTGGGTGTAGGTTATAAAGAAACTCTCTGTCCAATTTTTGAAACATTTTTCTAGATCTGAAATGATTACAGAATAGAGTCAATTAAAAATAATTTTAAAATATTTTTTAAATGGTAGATATTTCTTTCAGGCAAGATGAATGAACAGAATCCAGACTTGCCAACATGCTTGAAACAAAGTGGTAGTCCTGCCCTATTTCAAAGTTTAAAGTAAAACTGTGGCAATTCAGGCAGTGAACACTGCTGTAAAGACACAAATAGACCAATGGAACAGAATAGAGAGTCCAAATTAGACCCACATTCGTATGATTAGATGATTTTCAACAAAGTCGCAAAGGCAATTTAATGAGGAAGGGATCATCTATTTAACGAATGATAAGGAATAATTAGATATGCACAAGTAAACAGAATGAACCTCAATCCACACATCTAACCATACTGAAAAATTAAAGTGTATCACAGACCTTATGTGAAACCTAAAACAATAACATTTATTCTATTAAATGTAGGAGAAAATATTTGTGATCTTGGCTTGAGCAAAACATTTCTATGTTATTACACCATGGAATTAAAGAAGAAATAAATAATACAATGATATTTTTTAAATGCTCAAATATTTGTAAATTAAGTCATTCATAAGAAATCTCAAGAGAAATTAGAAACTAAGGATAACTTAAAGATAATGAAAAGTTGGGAGGTGCAGCTGAAGCAGTGCCTACACTGAAATGTTTAGTCCTAAATTTTTGTTAGAAAGAAGGGGATTTTACCCACTTTAAATACTCATTTTTTTCAGTTGTATTTTGTTGCAAATGCATTCTATGAGTTTGTTGCTAAACTCCTTAGTTATCCTATAACCAGTCTCCTTATTTTCAGTCCCCTTGTGATAATACTTTCAGACTTACTTAGTTTCTACGTTCTCTGGCTTTGCTGGAATTCTGCACTATAAATTGTCTTATTTTGGTTCTTTTCCCAGCTGCCTTAGGAGAGGTTTAAACACTCTTTAGCCTTTTAAGCAAATTTCCTATCACCCATCTAATTTTAAACTTGCAAAATTTTGTGTCCTCCTGATTTTTATAATTTTTAATTTGTGTTTTTCGAAGCTCTTTACTGTAACCTCAATGGAATTTTGGTTGATGGAAAAAAAATGTGTGTCTTTATTGTTTTACCATGTTTAACTAGAAAACACTTTCACTTTTTCACACATTTATCAAAAAAGAGAATAAAACAGTTGTCTCTGAAAGCTTCAATAAGACTAAAAGCCATGTGTGCACATTTGAGTATTTGATTCTGCTGGCCATTTTAACTCAACCGCTGAGCCTTGGGTTTTTATGGCATTCACGTTCTCTCATTCTGCCCTCAAACTCATCCTGCCCACTGGCCTTACAAGTCCCATGATATGGAAGAGAGAACCACAGTCCAAAGACCTTAGATATCTTGATCTGGAGTACTGCTAATAAGGCAGACCAAGAGATCAAACCAAGTTCTTGAGAATCAGCTGCAGCTTCCTCTCCTACTGAAAAATATGTCCAATTACCTAAAATAGGCACTTACCTTTTAGTCTTAAAATGAGAAATCAGCTGGGAGCAATTTTAATTCTGAGCAAAAAAAAAATAAAAGTAGAAAATTCTGTCTGTTTGACATAAGCAAGACAACATATTAAACAATGTCTTTGCTGTTTTTTCTAATAAAAGGAAGACATGCTCTTGGGTATTGCACTTAATTTTCTATGCAGTTTGCTCCAAGTCTTTTGAGAAAAATGAACTAGTACTTAGGGCTGGAAGAACTGTGTCTAGATAATATTCACCTGGAGCCTTTTGGGATTGAATTCAATTTCTGACATATAAATGTTGTTATAGTAAATTGAACAATAATATCTGAAATTATTGTGTAAAAAAATGATATAAACAATATCTATTCTTACAGAAACTGATAACCTTTTGTCGACTTCCAAGAAGAATTTCCAAGGGAAGATGCTTTGCTCTGAAGCAATTCCCCTTTCTGAGAAGAATATCTCTCAGTTTTCTCAGAGGGTAATGGAGATTGCTCAAGAGTAGTCCTAGTCACTGAGAGGCTCTAACGAGCTTCTCCTTCTCTTACTTTGATTTTACGTTGCAGACCAGGGTGCTGTTTAAGTTTTACATTTCATGGTGAATGGAATGTAAATGAAATAACATAATGTATTATTAAGTTTACTTGAATAATAAAATATGTGGTTGGTGATCTCTTTGAGTAATGATATGTGTATGAAATCCCCCCTGAGAAGCAGTATGCATAGCTTGTAATTGCTTTATAAAGTATCTTATGCATTTTGAAGTTGACATCACACATGTTAGCATATTTGTTACACACTGAGCTCTTGTAGAAGTACAGGCCAGCTGCAGTAATTCTTTGGGAGGGTGGAACTTGGGAATGGGCCACAGACTAGAGAGAGTACTTTCTGGAGGAGTTTTGGGGAACAGGTGGGTGCAAGCCTGAAAAAGGATCAGAGGTGGAGGAGGACAGGGAAAGGGAAGATCAGGCAGATGAACCACCACTGACAAGGGCCCCTGATGCAGGGAGAGGTCTTCCCGTTCAGAAATGGCAATGATTTCACAATAGTAAAGTTCAGAAGATGAGAATGTAAAGTCAAGGCTTGTAGGTAGATCATTAGGGACAATGAATGTTATTCTAAGTGATATTATGTCCTGAAGATGATGGAGATCCATGAAAAGACTGAAGTTGAAGAGTCACATGATTATATATTTGTAATTTTAAAAGTTTATATGTTTCTAGTTCAAACAACTTCAGCAGTGGGTCAAAGGACAATTCAGAGTTTTTATAAGGGACGACATGTGATCAGTATTTTCATTATTATGGAAATATAAGCAAGAAATGATAACAGAATAAGCCCAAATAGTGGCCAAAGGAGGAAGAAAGACTTAAGGGATGCATACACTTGAGAAGTTATTAGGTGGAGATTTTAATAGAACTTGATGACTCATTGAATGTGAAGGGCTGAGGTGAAGGGAGAAATCAAACATGAAGC